>NW_026623450.1:857522-1115068 GCF_030028575.1 Malurus melanocephalus
AGCCGTGAGGGGCAGGCGGGAGAAGCCGTGAGGGGCAGGCGGGAGAAGCCGTGAGGGGCAGGCGGGAGCAGCCGTGAGGGGCAGGCGGGAGGAGCCGTGAGGGGCAGGCGGGAGGAGCCGTGAGGGGCAGGCGGGAGCCGTGCGGGGCAGGCGGGAGGAGCCGTGAGGGGCAGGCGGGAGGAGGCGGGAGGAGGCGGGAGGAGCCGTGAGGGGCCGGGCGGGCGTCGCTGTTTCCACACGGCGGGTGCCAGCAGAACCCGATACGGTGCGAGCTATAGAAGCAAGGTACAACTGGAATAATGAAATTTCAAAAATAAGCCCTTTTTAAAGGCTGGTTGTAACAGTCCTGCTGGGTATTGTAAATGCTTCAGGTGCACTTGATACTGCTGTTACGTTCCTGGCCCTGGCTCCTAATTTTTATGGAAAGATGGATTGAACTTCAATTTAGGAATATTCGGTAATCCCTCTCAGGACATACTGTAACAGCTGGTATTTCTGTGTTGCAGCAAATCGATTCCATACAGCAGTCAGCAGTGCCTATGGCTGGGCTCCGGCAAAAACTTCCAAAGCATTTTAAACAAAGTGAGCCAAAAAAAATAGCATCATYACTGCAAAAATGTAGCTTAATTTGCACGTTAGGGGGAAAAAAAAATCCCCATCCCATTCCAGCAAAATATTAAGCATTTTACTGGTAAGGATTTCATCAGGTCATTTATTTTTCATTAATATATATTTAGGATCTGGGGGGAATAACTTTATGCTGTATATAAGTTTCTTAAATAATGACGAGATTGATTTTTTTGTACTGAATGATTTACTGTGAAATAAAGAAAAGTAATGAAACTGATGGAGTTGAAATACATCGCATGTATGTGGATCAACAAGATTTTCGGCATTTTGCAGTGAACTCTTTCTAAGGAACCTGAATTTCTGATTAATAGTAGTGTGTTCGTAATGAGAATGCCTTGTTTAGTTGGTTTTGGGTTTTTTCAGTTATGATTTTTTTTCTTTTTAATAGATGAAAGCACTTTAGAATGCATATAATTCAGATATTCCATTTATAACCAATAATTTTATTTAAACTAGTTTCTTACACAATTWAAATAAAAATGCCTCCATCCTTCATAGGGCTGCCGTGGTGTGCTCACGCTGGGGACTGTCGCTGAGTTTGGGACAGGACTCCTTCTTTATGTGTTAAACAGAAAACAAGCAGAATTAATGTAAAGTGAATATGTTCTTTCTTAATTGGTACAACGTGTCCTTGGCTACGATGCCTTTTTTTTTCCTTTTTAAACTTCACCCTGGCTAGCTTTACATGTAGATGTTTTACAGCTCTTGTCATCATATGATGAGCTTTCACTCTGGAATACTTAATTTCCTTATCCRTATTTTAAATTTAAAGTTAATGGACTTTTTGTGCTGATTTGATGGATGTCAATTTTTTTTATGCTGATTGTTTTTTACTGAAGACTTACCTTTTTTCTTCATAACTTACTTTTTTTCTTCATAAACTTCTATAACTAAAAAAATCCTGAACCCCAAAACAATAGATAAGCATGTAAGCTTTTATTTGGTGCTTTTCATCATAGAATAAGTTGTCTAGGGAGGTGACTTCTGCTGCAATTTGCCTTCTTAACAAAACCACCCAGATTCACTAGGTAAACGCTTGGGGGACATAAAAACCCCATACTTAAAAATGTTGCCAGAAACCGTAGGCTTATGCCTAGGGATAAGTTAACAACTAGCTTATATCTAATAATTGATTTAAAACTTAATAAAATCTTGTCGATCGCCCTCAATATGTCGTAATACTTTTAGCATGTGGGGATTATTTTTTGTGAAAAACAAAATTTTGAGCAGCATACACTGTTTACAGCACCTGTATATCACTCTTCCACAAGACTGTTGCCAAGTTAAAATGGGTCCAAAATATGCACTTTAAGAGCCAAGATGACTTCAAAAGTCATTCTGATTAATATGAATGTGTTTTAAAAAAAAACAACGAGAAATAAAGCAGCTATAGCAGCAGCAAAATACTCTTCTATTTGTTTATTTTCTTTCGCTAAAGCAGAACTATGCTGCTTTCTTTCTTCAAGGATCCTTTTTGTTTACTGAAATCTGGAAAAAATCCCTTATTTTCTGCTAGCTWCTATTTCCCCCTCTCCCTTCCTTCCCCCTGCAAATACATCAGTCCCTACCTTGSTCTAAGTAGACATTTGCTGTCTTAACTCTGAATTTCTTTTTGTGTGTTTGCGTTCCAGTTTCATATTTTAACATGCTTGAATTCAAATATGTTCATTTATATTTGAGATCAGTTTTAACTTTCGTCACATGTGCTCTGAATTTTCCTCTAGAAGTGGCTAAAAGAAAGACCCCCAAATTTACTATTGGTAGAYATATACAATTATTAAAAAATGTGTTAAAATAACACTGACTTTGTAGTAATGAATCACAGAAAAAATTCCTTACATGGTAATGGCTCCATCAACTCCATGAAGCAAACTGCTATTTATGTTAAAAAAGTATTTACTTCAGTCATACTTTTTACAACTTCAGTTGAAATTTAGATTATATTTCCAGAATACAAATAAAAATCTTAAATGACCTGGAAACAACTGAAAGGAGGYTAAATAGAAACACCGAATAAATTATCGTGGCTAGTAAGGAATTTTATTTTCCTGAGATAAGCACTGGCAAAATTTGAATGATCTCAATTATTCACAGTTTCAATAATTAATTCCCTAAGACTTTCTTTCCAAAAAGCCTGACATGCTGGAGTTRAAGAGTATAATTTAAATGAGAGAAATGTGTTAAGTTATCCTTAGTGCAGCATGAAGAAAACAAAACTTGTTTTACCTGGGGGAACAAAAATCTTAAGTCATAAATGAATGCAAAGGAGTTTGTTTTGAGAATCTTAAATAAAAGCTTATTTCATTATAATTATTGTATTTGGTTAGCTGCAGTAATTCACAGTTTAACAATGCTCTTAATTGTAAAATTCTGTTTCTGTTCTTTCTAGGAGAAGCTAGATAACATAAATCTTAGTAGACAACTCGGCTGCAAGCAGTTAAACTGAAATAAACTTCTGCCTTCTGGCTGCAGTGCGGCTTTGGGGTTTCTGTGTGACACTGCAGGCTAAACCATGCCAGCGTTATCAACTGGATCTGGAAGTGACACAGGTATGCAGGCCAAGGAGGGGCCRTGTTTCCTCCACATCTTATTTGTCAAGTCTATATTTCAAGAAATTGTCAAATAAGAAAATTATTTATACTCTCAATAGATTCTTAATTTAAGACTTAAAACACGACTTGTTCTGCCCAATCTTAATTTAGATATATGAAACACCACAGATRAAATATATTAATTTTGAAAAGTGCCACCACAACTTTCTTCCCCTGCATCCCCAACCTTCAAAAAAGAGCAGCTCCTAGCATGTATTATACATGGATCAGAAGAATTTGGATTCACCTCTGAGCATGGTTCCTACAATGTTAACTTGAAAAGGAGGAGGAAAAAAAATAAGATGATATCATGCATGCCTTAATATTTGCAGCAGTCTAGACTATCCCCTCTGTGAGTTACAGTTATCAGTGGAGTTATTTCTGAACACAAGACTATTCAGTTTTGACAACTCTATAACAAATTAGGAGAAGAAAAATACTGTCTCGAATTCTGTTCCTTCACTTTCCTTCCACGTCAGAGCCCAGTTCCTGTCATTGGCTGCAGGCAGTGGGATTGCAGATATGTAGCTTTCCATATTTTTCACCTTCGTGGCAATATTAGGTTATATTCAAAGGTTAAATTTCATCTTCTTGTTATGCTGACATTYTTCCTCTCCAACAGTATTTTTGTCCCCTGTTTGGGATAGTATTTTTTCTATAGAGTGTTTGTTTGAAAAGGGTGATCCAGCTGATGTTTCAATATAATACAGAAAGATCCCTGTTTTTCACCCCTGTGCCACAGTTTTATGCACAAGAAGTAACAGCAGTATTTGGAAAATGAGGAGGGAGATTTCAAGTCAGGAATTCAAAAATATGTGTATAAGTATGTATATAATGAGCTGCATTTGGTTCTTACTTTTAGTAGACTGTAGAGTAGTGATTTTGTGATTTTGTTTTTCCCACACATAAAATTTATCTTAGATTACAATATTAATCCTTGCAGTTAGGGGCTGTGTTTGTTTATTTGTTGCCATAGGGAAGGAGAGTTGTGTTTGGTTTTATATGCTTTTTTTGTCTCCCTATTCCTCRACTTTGCCGAGCCCTATGTCTGCGTACCTTTCTTTTTTCTCCCTCCCCTCATGGAAATAAGTTAGTTGAAGCTGTTCAGCTTGCTAAAACTGAGTTTTGGAAGATGTGTCAGGGTCTATCCTGGGCTAATTTTCCACTCTGAACCTTTGCTTTCTTTATCATTCTTCCTTTTGTGTCCTTTCGAAAACCTCCTTTTTTTTTTAATTATTAYTTGTTTATTTTTTGAAGACTGTTAATATGTCCAAAAGTGAAAGTCATGGTTTGTCCCATTTTATTAATACAGTCAGACAAAATGCAACCTAACCTATTTTTGTGTCTGTTAGATGCTGGGTGAAGTAAAAGTAAACCTGGATATAAGAACAAATGAAAAAATTCCATGAGGACTTGTAAACAGAAATGCATTATCTGTGAATATCACAAGTTGCCATGTCATGGACCACTAGATACTCAGTCACTAGTATGGAAGCATTAAAATGATTTTGAATTTTTTTWAATATAATCAGAAGCATCAGACCACTGTCAAAAGTAGATTAGTATTCATGATGGGCCATTATTTGATCAGACTAAATGTTTACCTGACGGTGTTCATTTTACCTTGCTTTTAGTTTTTCAGCAGCCTGCAGCTGCTTTCTTCGTACATGTTCTTCATACACCTGCTTTTGTCATACCATGGTTTAACCTGTATCTTCTTCTGAACACAAGCCATGTCTCTTAAATGTGTTTTGAGGGGCATTTRCCAGACATTAAGCTATGATAAATCAAGGTCATGGCTACACTATTTTCAGTCTTTTAAAAAAATGTTTGTTTTAATTTATTCAGATTGATCCAGTGACTTTTAAATTAACCTTATACCTCACCAGCTCGGTCTTGCTTCACTCACTTAAAGAGAGAGGACAAAGGCTTATGTGCAGATACTACTTTTCCACTCTCCGTTAGCCATACAGAAATAATTGTGGCCTTTCAAAACCTGCCTTAATTTTTTTWAAAAAATCATTACTTGTTTATATTTTAAAGATTGTTAATATGTCCAAAAGAGATAGTCATGGTTTGTCCMATTTTATTAATACAGTCAGACAAAATGCAGCCTAACCTATTTTTGTGTCTGTTAGATGCTGGGTGAAAAAAAAAGTAGCATATGTGCAGATGCTTCTTTCTCTTCCACTCTTTATTAGCCATACAGAAAACTTATTTTTATAAAATAATAATTAAAAAGCTGGTCATTGTGTATAACATCTGTGTGACTGACCCTTAAGGTTTAGAGTCCTGACAGTATCAAGTCAAAACTATTTTAAAGCGACCAGTGTGAGTGGAAGGCTGAGTTTATGCATCAGACTGGGTCAGAAGGTTTCAATAGTTTCTGTTTTCTAAAAGTCTGTTTGCCCTGTGTGTGCAAGCCCATCAAATAGATTTTTTGAAGACTGAGCAAGAAGACTTGCATTTTTGCAGGTAAAGCAAATCTGTGAGATCTGGCATTCACTTATCTGGGGTATTTAGGAGGGTGTAAAATCTCTGGCTTCCATGGTAGTAGATGGCAGCTTTTGTGCTGACTTTGGTGGGGCCAAGATGACATCATTATGCTTTAAGTGTCTGTCTAATGTGGAAAACATCGTAAGCTTGTTGCAGGTTTCTTTCCTCCCAACACTGTGTCAAGCTTGCTTAACTGGCAAGTTTAAAAATGCTTTTCTGTTTGTTCTCAAAAATTAGTGCATGAATGTGCAAAGCAGACTTCATGTTTTTGATTTGYGTATTTTCAGCAGGAAAATCATACTTGTGGGCCAAGTTTAGGCACCAAGTAAAACTGTGTGAGATTGCTTATATACAGTGAAAGTCAGAAGCAGTTCTTGGATTTGAGTATTGTAAATTTTAGAAAGAGAAAATGTGCAAGGACTTACATTTGTTTTTCCTTGAGCACATAAAGGAGCGAGCACTGTGCCAGATAGTGGACTTTTCTCAGTATTACAAGCTGCAAAGCTGAATATATGTTAGGTTTTTAATTAAAAAAAAAMCAATTTGTTCCTAACCAAATAAGAAGTTCACATGACCTTTAAAATACTCCTGTTTTCTGTGTTTTCATCTCTGTTTTGTAAAACTAAATAGATGTGTGAAATCTGTTCTAATATTTTTTCAAACTGCACTTCTAGTRGTGTATTCTGTGATTCTTTAAGAATTAATATCAACCTCTGAAGCTGCATGCTGTTGCATGATGTGGATATGCTGAAWGCTGGTAGAAATTCTTTGCTACGACAGTCCATATGGATTTACCTCCCAGTGGTGGGAGACCACAGCAGTGGCGTGAAGTTCAGAGACGATTTTGCAGTCACCTGAACACAAAAAGATACTATCTTGCTTTTGTTGTTTTCATGTAGATGTTTTTCATTATTTACTAACATATTAATGCATTTAAATCAACTTGTCAGTTGCAACATGAAGTTTTCTAAGGAGGCTTGATAATGAAAAGGATAAAAAGGTGGAGAAAAGAATAATATGAAGAAAAAGCTGAGTAGTTGGCTAAGCTGAAAGGGGGACATCAGAAACATCTACAGTGGAAGAAGGACAAATTAATCTGATGTGCTAAAATTTTTATTTTAACATTTTAACCCAGTTTCAGGGTTCGGAGGGAGATAGAAATCAGAGAGTTCTGTTTTTGCAGCTTGTTTAAAAAATACAGCAACATAAAATGCTGGCCCAGGCTCATTGTTATGAGATGAAGAGAAAAGGAATTTAGGAGAGCGATGAAGGAAAGATTTCTAGGAGTAGCTCTTCCATTGGAGGTTGCCAGGGCAAAGGCTTGCAGGGTCGTCGGTTCCTGCTTCAAACTGCCTTTGCTTCCCCACTGGCATCCTGTGGTGGAAACAGAGCAGAGGAAAAGCCTTCACTCACCTGCTTTACACCCTTGRTTATGGCTTAGGCATAGGTGTGCTGCAGCAAGTGTAGTATGTAAATGCTTTGACTGCATCATAATTTCAAGGCTAATTGAATTTCTCAGTTGAAATGCATAGATATTGCTAGATATTAAAGAAAATCAGTATGATAACCAAGACAAAATTTATATTGAATTGATAAATAGAGCCAATATTTTATCCTTGTTTTCTTGATTTCTCCCCGTCTCCATCTGCCAGAGGCATTAAATGGCTTCTAGACTAACATTAATTTGAAAGATTTGGGGAAGTATGAGATGTGTGGCTAGCTTTAATTGCAATCTGATTTAATTCTTAAAAATATAACTGGCTGCTGTTGGAAAAGGTATTTATTTTGGTATCAATATATTTATGGTGACTTGGAAAATTTGTTCAAAGTGAAATGAAATTCTACTAAACTGTTCTGTTTTTTGTTAGTATTTTATATTATGCTAGACTGATTCAGCCATGTGGAATCAGAAAATGAGTGTATTTACTGACAGTAAACTCTTTAAAACTACATTTCTTTGGCACAAATTTAAATTCAGATGGTCTGGCAACTGAAACAATTCTTACCCCCCCTTGTTTTTTTCGGTGAGCAGGGTGTAGTTTTGTAGTAGATTTGAAAGTGCAATAGCCTATACTGTTTCTAACCAGAGGCTGTTATAAATGGCTCTGTTTGTTGGACCCAAARTTGTAGTTACACCAGCGATTGACAGTTCTAGTGATGGCAGGTGTCCTTTGCCGAGAGCAGACTGCCGTGCTGTCCTGCTCAAGTGTAGCTGTGCCAGCATCCAGGTTAGCCAGCAGAGCCTACATATTGTGTGCATTTAGTGTCAGATGGAAGGTTCTGTGGCTACTCAGCCTGATATCCCATCAACTCTTAGCTGATTTAAAAGAAATAAACCTGTTAATTGGAAGGCAGTTTATTACTACTAAGAGGTAATGAGAAGCTTCCCTGCTAGGTGTTAGTTGCCTGTTGTGAAATACAGGGGTTCAAAAATTATTTTCCTTTTTTAATAACACATTGGTTTAGAAAAAAACCCAACACACACAAAAAAACCATCAAAAGCAACATATTAGTCTTACAGAGAAACTATGAAATAATTTCATTATTTCAAATAGTTTTCTTTCCTAAACTTATTCTAAGATAAGGTGATGATGTAGAATTATAGAATGGTTTGGGCTACGGGACCTTAAAGATCATCTAACTCCAAACCCCCTGCTGTGAGCAGGGATACCTTTCACTAGACCAGGTGGCTCAGAGTCCCATCTGGCCTTGCATGCTGCCAGGGATGCAGGGATGGGACAGCCCCAGCTTCTAGGAACAGCCTGTTCCAGGGCCTCATCAATCTCATCACAAAGAATTTCTCCCATWTACTAACCTAAATTTCCTCTCTTTTCTGTTTGAACCCATTATGCATTGTCCTATCATTGCAGTACCTTACAAAGAGTTCCTCTCCAGCTTTCCTTGTAGGCCCCCTTCAGATACTGGAAGTTTKCTGTGAGGTCTCTGTGCACACTTCTCCAGGCTGAACAGCTCCTACTTTTTAAGTCTGTCAGTAGTCTTTAAATTTGTGTGTATTCCTATATTCTTCTAACTAAAGAGTTAAACATGGCCAGTGTGCCCRGTGCCTTCCTAGTGCTGGAATGAGTTCTTTCCTGACTGCCTGCCAGGTACTTGCTATTGCATTCTCTAGGGCTGATGAAGATCTAGATAGAAATACCTAAGACTTGCCAAGCTGATGTCGATGGAAAGGACCAGTCAATTAGTCAAGGTTATTCAAGGTGCCATAGTAGTCAGGTGTCATTGGAGGAGCCAGGATTTTTTTTTTTTTCAAGGAATATCAGATTTTTGTACAAGTTTTCCACAAGCTGCTTTAATTTGTCCTTGATGGGTCACTTTAAATCAGTTTTATGTATGTGTTTCTCTTGCAGATAATAGGTGAGCTTTTGAGTACTCATAAAAGTACATTTTATGAACTTTGAAAATATCCATGTTGACACAGTGTCTAGTAACTACATTTTTGAAGGGTTTCAGTTTTAAAACAGCTTTGATGAGCCATACAATCAAGAACTTTGCAGCAGCAGTCTTGCCCTGTATGGATGCAAATAGGGATCAACTCTTTGACTTGCATCRGAATTTTAACAGTATGTGGTATGTTAAATCTGAAATACACATGTTGAGACAAATCCTAAAAGACCAATAACTATTTCAAGCAACTGTGTATTCTTTAGCTCCGGGAGCCAAGTTTCAAAACTGAAGACATTTCCATTTTGAAGGAAATAATATTTTTAAAAGTGATAGGTTTAAATGATTGCTCATTCAACATTTTCTGTCATAACATTGTTTTAAGGTGGGCTAACAAATGTAGTACTRCTTAGAGGAATAAAAATTAGGTACAACTTCTAAGTTTAAAAACTATTGCCCTTATGAATATGCAGTCCTGTTCTTTGAGGACAGTTACAGAAAAATTWTTTTTTGCATTTGAAAAATATGCAACATTGATATTTCTGTTGCTCTGCCATYTGTAAGGGTTTCAGTGTTTTACTTTTTTTTTTGTGAATTAGCAAATAAATCAAAACAGATATTTTTCCCAAGATGTCGATSACTTGCATGGCATGATTATCTAGTTACTTGGTGTTCTGTAACTTTGAAAATTATTTTTTTTTTTTAAAAACCACTAAACTGCGAAGTGTAAAACATGTTGCATACTGGAATGAGTTAATTTATCTTGCTCTGCAAAGAAAACTTGTTAATCCTTAACTTTTTGTAGTGTCAGCAAGTCCATATATTCAGTGGAATTACTTAAGAGAACATAAAAAAATAATTATTTGTAGTACATAAACTTGAACACATAGTGGTCTTTTTACAGCTGGAGTCTGATAGGATAGTGCAGTGTGTCCATCCTAATATGCAGACATACTGCATGYGTTTTTATTTGAACCTGTGCATAAATACTAATCTCAAATTTCAGAATGAAATAATTTTCAGAATTTCGTGTTAGTGATTGATTATTCAACAGCAAGGATATCAGAGTGACTGTTTCTACTGCAGTGCTGTTTACTTGCRTGTAAGGTAAATGTCTGAGCCTTCATAGAACTGTAAAGTACAGTTCAAATGTGAAAAATGTCAGCTTGTTATAAATGGCAGCAAATGGTCCTGATTATTTTACCTTTGACAAAGTGGAAAATTTAAAGGTTGGTTTGTCCCATTTTATTAATACAATAAATTTTTACAGTGTTGTTCTGGGCCTTTAGATATATGTTTTTTAGTGTTTATTATCCCTCAGTTGCTGTAAAAATGCTAGATGCGAAGTCTGGCATCATTGTTCAGAATGCTAATTCAGGAAATTAATTAGCATATGAAAGCAAAAGCACATCTATGTTTCCATTTCTTTTTTTACGCTAACCAAAACAAAGTTGGTGTTTTCTTGTAGTATGCAAGAGTGATGGAACACAGAGACCRTATTTTTTATCATTTAGCACTGGTTTATAGCTTCCACAGACTTGTCCTAATAATGAAGCTATGAAGGATATGACAAGAATGGTGATATTAAATTTCTCTAGACAAACAGTAAATTTTTCCGTTCTGATGTCAAGAATGTAGAGCATCTGGAATCTGCAGTGTGAGTGGTTCAGTACGGGAACAGTTTCATCAATTGCTTAGCCATTTATTCTCCTCTTAGGAACAAGCAGTCTTCTGTAGAATATAACACTACAAAGGAAGCAATTTTCTAAAACTGGAAAAATCTTTTATGTTCTGTTGTTTCTGATTTAAAAGCTTTCCATTACTTCTTACTTTTAGATCCGATTGCATGTGCGAATCTAGCATAAACATTTTWAAATCGGAATTGGCATTATTCTACATTTTAGTCTTCAGATGAAATAAAATGAAACTGTATTACTTAATTACTTAAGAAAAAGCTGAAGATGCTCTGAAGACAGAAACTGTTTAGGTGTGTTGAAAGAAAAAGTTGAAATTTGTCTTTCAAGCAGGGACGGTGCTGTGTTTTCAAACATTGCTGGATTTTCCCTTGAAATTACCTTAGTTCAAGCTGGCAGAATGCTACAAGCCTTATTCTGCAGCCATTTTGTCTTGTTCTTGCA
Organism: Malurus melanocephalus; assembly: GCF_030028575.1. Classification (NCBI taxonomy): domain Eukaryota; kingdom Metazoa; phylum Chordata; class Aves; order Passeriformes; family Maluridae; genus Malurus; species Malurus melanocephalus. The sequence goes on from NW_026623450.1 coordinate 868,780, forward strand.
ACAAGTCCAAAAATTTCAGAGTAGTTTCTCTGTCCATGACAAAGTGTTTTAAATTTTAGTTTTAGATTTTGTATGTGGGTTTAGATTATTTTTACATGTGTATAGTTTATATGGACTATTTCTGTAGGCAAGGCTATCTAGTGAATGGATTTTAATTCCCTATGTCATTGTTCTTGAATTAACTAAATGTCATGAAAAATTCATTGTTTGTCCAGTRTAAATTTGTTAGTTTTAAGTTTCTTTATTCTTGAATCAGGTAATCAGGTTTAGTAGGCTCTGCAAGCACCTTCAAACAACCCCCTCCCCCTTCCACTCTTACAACAGTTTATAATTATATTCCCATGTGCAATGCTTGTCTCCTTTTAGTAGGAGTKTGATGCTGTTGGGTTTTACTGAGTTCATGGAAGTGTTAGATACTCTGCTAATTTGTATTATTTGAATATAAATAGCAGCACRCTGGTATCTAAAACAGGAGCTTCCTCATTTATCTAGAACTGACTCCTGTTACTGCCACTTGATTATGTGACCTTGTTTAACGTAGCAAGGGCTACCACCTRTTTCACTGATTTGGGAATGTTCAGGTGTGATTACGTTGAGATGAGGCTTGGGGTTCCTTGCCCTCCCGGGAGCTGTAGGAATGACCAAACTTAATCCTTAAAATTGCATAATAGTTTTGCATCTCCATGTTTAATTGGATTGTTAMGTTTTTTTATGTATGCTCAGGTCTTCTGAGACCTTGAATAAATGATCTAATTTTAAAAATCAAAATAAATTAGTTTTTCTTGTGTAAGTCATGTTAACTTTACTGRATTCTGATACTGGAATTATTTTGATGCTAGTGAATTCCAGTGGGTGCATGATTCCTTTTAAATACGAATGCTGGTTAAACTAAAGCAAGCTCGACTGAAAAAAAATCAAGAACCTAAGTAGAATAGCAACAGTGTACAATAAAAGCAATTTCTTTTTTTTTAAAGACACTACAGAGTACTGCCAACATTAGGCATGAAAGACAACAGAATTTTTTTTTAATTTAAACAAATTCTTAATACAGTTTTTAAAAAGCTCTTGGTTGTGTTATTTACATTGTGGACATCTTTCAAAAAAATGTGAGATCCATTCACATCATGTGACCCAAGAAGGGTCAAGTCTTGGGGACTTCAAGAGAAACATCAAAATCCAGATGAAAAGCACAATCAAGGCCTGGCAGGCAGTGGTAGCATTCTGCTCGGAGATGCTGATACGTCCTGTTCTGGGACTTACATGATAATTATGCATCCGTAATGTGTAAAACAATCTGTATTTTAAGAGGTATCCCTATGACCTTTTGGAAAGTTAATTTTTCATTTTAGAAGTAATCAAAAGTGCTCAGTRTGGCATCACTTCAGACTACATAATTGCAACTGAAACAATTTTTAAAAATGTGGTTTTAACAGCCTGGCAGTACTAAAACCAGTGATGAACTTGCATTTGTTCTCATGGCCTTTGGCTCTGACTTCTAGAACCACCCCAGATACTGCTTAGAAGTTTTGGAGTAGGTTTGAAGTTGACCTGAAGCACTCTGCTGTGAAATTCAGATTATTTGTATTGCTGTGTGACAGCACCTCGGTACAGTGAGATATTAAAGGGCTGCAGGGATTTTAGCTGCTGCCCTTCACATGTGGGAAAGATGTATGTGACAATTTGTCAGATTTGATAATTAAAGTTAGGCTAATGTGTAGGTGCCAGTGTAGTGGTGTCAACTTTATTACCAGTTTACAGTAATTTGACAAATTATTTTGTCCTTGTCCATGTCACAAAAGCACTTCCTTTTATATGCCACTTGCTAGTAAAGTCACATGCCAAACACAATTTTCACTGCTTCTTCACAGTGCAGTGAATAACAACAATACACTTCCTGTAATTTAGAGACAAGCAAAAATCATGTTTTACTTGGAGGTGTGTGTACAAGATCCATGTACTGTATTTCTTAATATATAAAAATTAAAATGCCCATCTGAAATTTTTTTATTCTGTGGTGCTATGCGCCACCGAAGGAACAAGAAGAAACAAGAAAAAAGATAAACCTTTTCAGATGCTACCACCTTCTTCTGCCATTACCTTCTGTAGCTGAGTCAGGTGATCTGGAATTACACAAATTTAACATTAGACATCTTCTAGATCTTTGTCTTTTGTTCTCCCCAGGTTAATACACTAAGTCCTCCTTCTGCCTGATTTTTGCTTGGCCCTTTGATTGAGTCGTTTTTTAAATTCCTGGCTGTATAGCGTTCAGTTTCAGGAGGAGTCCAAAGAGCAAGAGCCTGATGTTCTCCAGCATGCTGCATGGCACAGTCCTCAGTTTCCACTGCTGTGGAGGAGGGCCGGATTCTCATTTCCTTCTGGCTGAAAGCTATAAACACTGGACCGTAGAGCCAAAGCAGGGAAGAGCTAGAAACATGGTTATGATACTGGATAAAATCGGTCAGCACCTGWGTAATTGTCTCCACTTCCCCAGGAGCATTGCACAGATTGGGTGCATTGCTGTTGAAGCTGGAGTAGGGCACTAGGGACATGGACACCCGTTGTCCTGGAAGGGGCAATTCAGGGCTATATAAATAAGTAAAGTCTACAGAAGTTTTTGAACTGGATGTGGAAACCTTCATGCGTGCAAGCACTGCAGGGTTTGGCACTCCTGGAGTACAGGCAGGTGGAGTTTTTCTCAGGAAATTTTGTGTGTAAAATGTAAGTTTTATTATGGGCAGATTCAGTCTCCCGCTGTGTCACTAGTAGTTACTCCATCAGGAAATACAAACTTTCGTTTTATATTTCACTAGGGATTTGATTATCAAAGCTTTGAGGAGCAGGCTACAAGGATAAAATAGTTTTATAGTTGATTACATGTGTTTTTTTTAAGCAGATCTGATGGATCAAGGAAAAGAAAGCTTACTATGTTGCATGTCTTTTATTTGAAGGAAGTAGCTGAAGTTACTCTTTCTCTTGAATGACACACATGAATTGTTCCTAAGCAGTTATGCCACAGTGCAAGCTTACATTGAAAATTTCTGTTCCATTTTCTGACAACGTTCAGGTTTTTTTGAGGTAAATATTTTTASAGTAACAAAAGTGGCCAAGTATAAAGAATTTTTAAAATTTTCTAAATTAAAGAAAATAAACAAAGATTTGTTTTAATTTTCTAAAAGAAAATAAAAGAAATTTTTAAATTTCCTAAATGAAAATGTTTTCATAAATTATATGATAAAAATAACCGGTTTTGCTAAGTTCTGAAGTTCTAACAGTCTGGCAAGTTGAAGCCACAAGTCCTATTCAGACCTCTTTTCTCTGGGTGTCAGCTCAATTACTGATTATATCTCACTAGGCAAAGCTTGATAGTCTTTTCTGTCTGCAAAGTTGTAGTGGTTTGAGTTGTATCTTCTTTTGCAGTATTTCTGAAGTGGAAACAACAGATTTAAATAAAAGCAGGACTCTTAAGAGAAATGAATGTGAACCACCAAATAATGCTTGGTGCACAGAAAGAATGTATCTGGAAAGAACTTTTTTTCCAGAATATTTTACTGAGTGGCASTAAAAAGATGAAAACGTAAATAATCAGAACCCAAAGGTGCTGTATGTAATGTTGAAAGGGATATGTAGTGCCTGGAAAGGTGAAATGCTTACTAACAAATATTCTAAAGCATAAGTTTTAGGGAGATAATACACATAATTAGAATAGGTAACCTATAATTTACAACAATATTCTTTTACCAGTAGAATATGTTGTAAATCTGTTCTTGTGATGAACAGCAGCACTTACCCAGACTAAAAATAATAACAGGACCGTCTATCTTGGATCCCAGGAGACTATTGGTGTTTTTGTAGACAGCAGACGGGAGAAAAAGGCATTTTGTCCTTTTTACCCCAAGTAATCCCACTGGAAAATTAAACATGTGCTATGAATTGATATCARCTCATGCCAGGTTACCTCCCTAAAGAGGACTGCTGCAAACACTGTTGCTGCATTTCTTGGACAGCACTTTGATGGCCTGTGTGCACGATGGATATTTTATGCTGTACGCTACTGTGGAACAGWGTGCTACTGTCTGCCCCTCGGAGACCGCTGCTGAGGTGTGCCACAAATAACTGCGAACAGAAATTGCTTTAACCCTACAGAGAATCTCAAATACCTGCAAATTAAAAAYGTTACTGAAATATTTCTGTGTGCATGTGTGTCTGGGAAAACTGTGTTGGCTTTGTTTTTAAAAGTTCAGTCCTACAAAACAGAGAAGTTGCTTTTGTATTGCTGTGGATACTTGCTGAACACGGGATTGAAAAAAATGTTAGGCAATATATTAGCAAGAAATATTTAGAGAAACCACGAACCATTTTTTAATGGACCACCCTATCCAGTTTCTGTTCTTTTAAGGAAGTTTTTCCTATTCATGACTCATTTCACTCTTTGGCTAACATCAAGGGAAATGGAATAACGATTAAGCAAAGGAATGTATGTTTTTTTCTGGGTTTGTCTTTTTTTCAAAACCTGTACGAATTTTCTGCATAACCTTGTGTAAATATATAGGGATGTAGAAGCTTGACAACTGTGACAAGGTAAAAAGTACACTGCTAATAYTTGTTTCTTAATAAGTTTTTCTAAATGTTCCTTTTGGTTCTACAAGTTAATGTTATGCTGGATACTCCAGACTCCCTGTTCAGTTAAAATGACATGCTCCAGGCAGCCAATTACGCAGAACTGTTAAGTGAAATTAATGAGATCACCCTAGATTACACTTCGTGTTTTATTTTCATTTTATAGGTCTGTATGAGCTGCTGGCTGCATTGCCAGCCCAGCTGCAGCCACATGTGGACAACCAGGAAGACCTGACCTTCCTCTGGGATATGTTTGGTGAAAAAAGCCTTCATTCACTGGTGAAGGTAAACCACATTTAAGTCAGATTCTCTTTGAGAAGAGCATATGGAAAAATGTTTTGTGCGCCATCTAGTAAACCAGTGACCAAACTGTTGCTCAGTGAAAACAAAACAGCCTTGTTTTAACTCTGTTTCTGTCAGGGTGGAAGTTGTTAAATAAGGTTTTACCAAAAATACATAGATGATTTCATTTAAGAGTGATGTTTTGGCAGTGTAATGCTAATGCAACAAACATATGTTGTTTGCCCTTGTTTAGAAAAAAAAAGAGTACAAAATAGTAGCAGGAAATCTGACACTTCTTTATGGTCAACATTCAAGACCTGGAGTTTAGCTTAAATAAATAAATGTTCACAGCARAAATTAGAAGGAATATATTTTCTGAGGTCAAGTATGGCAAGAGTTCAGTAGCCACATTAATTTAAAATAATTTCCTTTAACAAAGTCAACTGAAATTCTAGTAAGCTGTTTCTTTTATTGGCTTGTCTCCATTTAATATTGTGTTTTGCTCATAAATATGCTGGACTAAAGTACAGCCTAAAATAAGTTGGACGAATACTTGAGTAAAGTATTGTACTACAAAAATGATCAACAAGAAATCAAAGCATGCCATGGCAGTAATCAGAGCTACCCCAATAGTCTTAAAATTACCTACAGCAAAAAAATGGGACCAATCAGCTGGTTGAAAATACTCCACTTCTGCAAAATGGTAAGTATGTCTTCCATCCCCAGTACAGAGGTAATTCAAGCCTGAAAGAAATTCTGAAGTGTCAAATGAGTCAGTAGATWGTAGTAACCCATGCCGTGAATATATGGAGCCTTGTACAGAATTTGTTACCCTTGTCAATTACTGATCTAGAGGAAGCTTAAAATTTGGATTATTTCTAAGTAGGTTTGAAAGAATCACATTTTCACCTTTCTGTCAGCTATTTTGCTCTGGAAAAAGATGTAATAATGTTGATACTTGGTCAATGCTTAGTGATACTTTTCAAAAAATCAGAATATTTACATATAAAAGTGAATATAAGTGCTCTCTGGCAGTTGATACACAAAAGCAACAAACAGTGGAAGAGTGCTTGGCAATACTTGCTTGTCTAAAGAATTTCATTAAAGTTTCTGAAGTGCCGTGGTTCCCAGATTCCTGGTGGCTTCGCTGCAGCTGTCTGTGCGGGTGGCTCAGAGGATCACTGTAAGAGSAATACCAGTCATCTTTCTGATATGGCAGACACTGGTGTGTATCTAAGCAAAATGTTAGGTCAGTTGCTAAATTAGTTTTCTTTCTGGTTTGGGAATTAAAGAAGCCTGGCTAGAAAATGAGTGTGGATCTGTGAAACATTGACACTTCAACATTTGCTCTAATTTTCCATTGAGGTAAAACCTAAAACCTTTCAAATTTCTTCGCTTATTGCTTTTTGCCCTTTATTCCGAAAGAAGACAGTAGTAACTGGTTTACTCACTTGGAGTATGCTCTCCRTTTGGAGGAGTTGGCGTTCCTAACGTGTCTCCTGGTTGTGTGCCCTGGTTACCATGTTGTTTGTTATTGTAGGGTGGATTGGACTTTCTGACTTTAACAGTAAAAAAAGATGAGAAAGGGGATCAGTGAGTGGTCACTTTATTGCAATTACAACAAGAAGGCACTGAAATATTCCAACCATCTTCATTATTTATCTTGTGCTCTGTGGGTCCAAATATTAAATGTACATGGAACTGACCCTGTGGCTGCTTCTTTTAATGTCCTATTAAGCCTCACACTATCTTAAAATAGATTTCATTCTTGAAATCTTGATGCACCATCTTTAGTGTTCACTAGTTGCCCTTCTTTAATACAATATTTAAATTTCATTTGAGAGACAAAGTTTTTTACAAGAATTGACACTATTAAGAATATCTGGTCTGATCCAGTGAATGTCATAGGCTGTCAAACATCACCTTTGATTTCTGTGGAGTTCAGTTGTATAAAGTAGGGTATTAAGAGCTTTCAAAATGTTATCTAGTTCRTACACCTCCCTCAAGATGGGCATAACTGTATGTGCAACTCATGGTATTTGTTTAACCTTTAAAGCATTTTAGAAGGTTTGTTATGTATCCTGTCAAGTTTTAAAGAAGACAATCCATAGCCTCTTTGGAAGAGACCTGTAAGAGCAGAAGAACTCCATCTGCCATCATTTTTCCATGTTTCAAGACTTTGGGAGTACCAAATCTCTCTTTTTGAGTTCTGGTGTCTTATTTGTAAGACTRCTTTTCCTAGCAATAACTTCTTAAAGTCAACTGTACTTGCAAAGACCAATGTTTTTAATTCCATAGACAGAGAATGAAGATGCGTATTTTGTAATAAAAAAAAGAAAAAGGAAGGAAAAAATGTGCACTGGCTTTGACCCAAGGATGTTGCAATCTTCTTATGTGGCTATTTAGGAAGAAAATGAGCATGGGTATACTAATAATTAACAATATTTCTCTGTTTTAACACATTGCTTAATAAAAATTTCTACACTGATCTTACCTTACTGTTTAATAATTTCAGATATTATCAAAGCTTTTTTTCCTAAGTTATAAAATGGAATAAATGCTCCAAAATTATTGAAAGACTTAAGTATAAAAGAAATTTTCTACTTTTTCTACAGATATTCTAAATTTTATGGGTATTTAATTACTACATTGTTTTTTTCATGGTTGTGTACTATAGCATGTGTTTGCTGTTCTGGCTCTCTTAATACTGAAAAGAAAAAAGGAAGAAAAACCACAAACCTTGTCTTGGAGTTCTCTTCATTCAGTATCGTTGGACAAAAATCTCCTTGAGAACTTGGATCAGCCTGAGCTGTTCTAAGAAGTCAGAAATGGAAAAGTTGTATTAGATCATCCAGTCCATTGCCCTGCAAATACTGGATTGTTCCCTACAGTACATTCCTATTGTAGTAAGTAAAACCAGCAAACACTGATGCAACTGCTCTTGCTGTCCCTTTTCCTCACAAAGGAATCTGTTGATTAGATTTTAGTTTACAAAGTACAGAGAAGAGGGAGCCCACAACTGTTGCTGACAGTTTGGAACAGAAACTGGTTCTGCATAGTGTTTAAAATTTGTTTCTGCTTCCCTCAATTTGTTACTTCCTTGTCTTCTTACGTGACTCTCAAATTTTACCAAAAATCATCAGCCATCTTATTCCCTTTTATATAGCAAATCCCATTAATTCTGTAGAGATTTATAGAATAGAAACATAAAGGGAAGATCCTTCAGCATAATTATGAGCACCGATGTAGCCGATACCTGAAATAGTACACATTTGCTCAGCTTGGATATTTTTTAGAAAGCATAAATAAAGATCTGCTCTAAYTACTACTTTGGATTATTTTTAGAGGAGCTGCAAGAATTTCCATGTGCGTTTGCTTGCTGTTAGTGCACCAGACACGTTTAACTGTTTGTCTGTTTAGCTCCAGGATGAAGCTTCCACTCACACCGTTGCCTTAAACATTTCTGGTTGTGGATGTAATGCTCAAAAATTGAGTAAAGTTTTCTGTTGCACAGCTACTAAAGTATTTCATAACCAATTGCAGTTTACTGACTGTTTTTTGCCAGCTCCGTACTGTACTTTCCATTATGAAAAAGAAGCCATAGCAAGTTGTGTTGCACTTTCTCTGGATAGGGAAGAGTTTGCACATTCAAAAAGCTGTATTTTGCTCTAGAAAAGAAAATTACTGTAAAAGTAAGGGATATTCAGTGAATCAARCCTGATTTTATTGTAACTGCTTAGTATTTTGGTAGCCAGCCCTGCAAAACCTTGTGCAAAAATTAGTTTGTTCTATTTTTCTTACTTTCACCTGGATATGATTTGACTTGAAATTCTAAGTAAGTATTTTTTCTTTGTGCTGGAGTTTGACCATGTACATTTCTAAAAACATATAAAAAATAAACTAGTCAGGTAYATCGTGTGAAATTTCTTTGGCATGTAAATTGAATTACATGTTTACAGAGCCCAAATTTTACAGTCATTGTGGTATAGAAGCATAGGAAATTTCCAGTGTAAGTACTCAGATTTTTCAGTATGTGAATGTCAGTGGTTTCAGTGTACTGTGATTCCTTTTCTGACAATAAGAAAAATAAAGATAGTATTCACAAAAACTAAGTTGACTAAGGCAAAGCAAAAGGGTTTGATTTGGCAYATCTGTGGTGATAAAATCAACCACCTCCAGATGATGCACTAAAATCTTCAGTTTGGACTAGTACCTGGGAAGAGATGGGCAGATTATGTTGGCATTTGTGAAAGATGGTACGGTGCAGCTTTCCCCTATCCTGTGATGTATCAGCTGTTCTGCAGTCAGCATCCAGGTGTGTGCTACCCCAATCRTGTGCATTCACCTCCTGTGTCATGTGTCCAAATGGTGAATGCTCCTGCCTGGGCACAAGCTCAGGCCTCCAAAGGTTTGGATCTTCTTGCCTGAAGAATGTAGAGACAATGGACTTCAGATTATATCAGTTGTGGGTGACAACTGGTTGTTCTAACCATGTTGTTCCGTATTTTTGGTGGGGATGACTAATAGAGAGAGGGAATGACATCTCTGAGTGTGCCTGGAAAGGTGATGGTGGCTAAGGAGGATGTATTAGATAGTGTAATACCTGAGCATGGCACGTGATAAAGAATGAAGGTTGGAAATCATACTGAGGATAGAGTTGGCTTTCTGCATGGAAGGCTGATGATGTAATATGTTGACTACTTCTGCACTTCATATGTTGACTATTTCTGCACTGAAATACTTTTTACTGGACGTATAAGACTTACTCACTTGCCCATTATTTTGTTCTTCATGCGTACTTTCTCTGGAACTAATATTTATACAGTGTCCACAATTTATTGTTCAATTTGTCTCTTTTCTTCAGGTCTCAAGACTTCTTTTTTTCGTGTTGATCATTATATAGAAAGGAAGAGTTCAGGGTCTGTTTATGAGGGAACTTTGGTGGATAATATATTTTCATTTCTTAAGGCAGTGGTTACAGCAGTTTCTGATTTCAGGGCAGACAAAACCAGCCATCTCAGAAAGAGCTCCGAGGAGCTCCATCACCCAGGAACAGCAAACCTGGAAAATGCACTAGGAGAGAAAGTGGACTGGGGTTTTGTAGCTAAYCTCGGTTATCTAACAGAGAGAGAGTTGTGGTTTGCGGGGGAAACACTGGAGACTTGGAGAAATGTATGGACTACCTTGGAGGGAGTGGAAACTGCTAGCTCAATCACAAAAATGTTTCTTTGATACTTGAAGTTCTTAATGTTCTTTACTACTGAGTTCTCAACCATATTTGTTTTTAAAAAGCTATGCCTTCCCAATAAAGGGAATAGGCTGCAGTTCTCTGAATTCATGTGGACGTCTGAAGTGCTGTTTGCTTTGGAGATGGGAAAAATGAAGGAAAAGGGCAGTGTGAGTAAGCATTTACCACTTGGRCATCTGGAAGAGGAGGTGTGAGTGTGGAGGAGGTGCTTGGCAGCCAGTAACAATTCATGGCCAATGAAAATTAATTGTTCTTCATGCTCTAAAGGAGAATCAAGCAAGGTTGCTTTGTATGTTATAGTTTACATCTTTCAGTCAGAGAAAGCAAGCAAAGCCTCCTCATGGCAGAAGTAAAGTGATCGCTTTTGTAATGCAGACTGTCCAAACAGCGCACATATGTGGTCCGTTGTGCTGGTTTGGAAACTTTTGCTATTTCTGGCAAGAGGAGATGGAATTTACTATAGTTGAAGTCATTAATAATGATGAAGTAGATAATAGGTGGCAGTTGTTTGTCATTCTTTAAATCCATATCATCAGAGATCGAGGAAATCTTAATTTTTAAGGATGTCCTTGTTCAGTGAAATTCCCTTGTTGAAACAGGTTTGGTCCAGTCTTGCCTTAATTTCTGTTGGTAAAACATGATACGGTTTTCAGCTCTACAGAACTACCTAGCAGTAGGTAGTGGGAAGTATGTGGCAGGATTAGGATACCGAATCTGCAAAGGTATATTAAAGCTGCATGCAAGAAATTTAAGACTTTTCTTTTTCTCGTTCTTTTTCTCATTTTCTGGAGAGAAGGTTGATCTCCAGTTAATTTTTGAAGCTTCCTGCTTGGCTTATATATACAGAATATATGTGGAGGAGTGCTAGAATTTCAGTACTCTTCTCATCCAAAGTATTTGTCGGTAATGGTTTAATTCTTATTCCAAAATATGTACTTGCCGCATGCTTTCTGCTTACCTAAACCTGAAAATTACTGGGAAAATAATGCTCTATAAGAAAGCCTCTTGATGACTGACTATAGTTTGCATTCATATTTGGAGTAGTTACCACTGAAGCAATGAGCTTTGCTTCTATCAAAATTATTGCATTCAAAAAAAGTGTAATGCAAGGTATTATTCCTCATGAAATGCCACAAAAGCTGGACAYGTTATTTTTGAAGCCAAAGAGATTTTTGAGACTTGCTCAATTGCCAGCAACTGAAATCTGTACGTAAAGAGATCACTCTTAGCTGGAGGCAGTCAGCTGCCTTTAAACTTAATTTCCATGGGAACAGTGATCAGATTAATCAAAATAAAGTAATTGAAGTTTTAYAGAAAATAGTATAGGATCTTTGCTTTATTCAGGCTGATATTGTTTCTGTGAAAACATTAGGAAAAAAGGTAGCTAGCAGCCAGCCATTGAGCAAATTATTGCTTCTCTCGTCGAGATTGAGGTAATTTCTGATCAGTGTGTGTATGTTGAACCCTTTAACTTGTTCCTGCATTTATAGTATAAAAGCGCAGTACATAAGGTAACAACTGGGCAAAAATAAGCAAAATAAGAATGGATTCCTTTTGAAATAATAGCTAAATCCCCCTACCTTCCCTGTTTCTTCCCTGAGTAAAGACAAAGTTGTTTTTCCATGTGTGTTCACTCATATATACCTGTGCTTATTTTTGCCTTCCATAAAGTGAAAAAATGCACCTGCAATTTATTCAGGCATATCTTTGGATGGTGTGGCCTTGTTTGAAGAATAATGCAAGTTAAGGCCAATGGATGGAATAATGCAGTTGTGAAATACAGATCCTATGTGATGGTTCAACTAAAAATATTTSCTAGTGTATAGTTTACTGAGAAGCAGACAGCTGGTGGACATAAATAATAATTTTGTCCTTCTATTTGAAGTCAGTTGAATTGGTTTTCCTGTGGTAAATGCTTGGTTTGTGGGTTTTTTTCATATATTTTTATTTTGTACTTTTTGGTAGAAGTTTAATCAAATCCCTAGTGTTAACTCCTTTGTCAGGGGTTTAGACATTTGGTTCTCTAGCATCTTGCAGTTTCTACATCAGAGCTGCTAATGTGTTTAGTAATAGGCACTTGAAACTTTTCCTCTAGGTTTTTATGAGGAAGTCCTGTTCCTGTCAACAAGTCCTCTTTCAGCCTAATTTGTTAAAAACAATAATAAAAAAACAAAGATCAAGTCCCAAAAGTATCAAATTGTCTTGTTGACAGTTTAGTCTCATAAAAGATGTAGAAATTAGGTTGATCTCAGAAGTCTCTACAGATGGATGTACCAACAAACTTTTGAAATGAAAAATAAAGCAGATAAGCTTATTAAATCAGAGGTGTGAAGTGTTTGAGTATTACTTGAAACTTGTGAATAAATCAKTGCTTTGGAATGTGAAAAAACTTTGGTTTAGGTTAAAGTCCAGACAGAGGCTTTTTTTTTGGATCAGTGGTAATTGATTTAAAGTTTCTGCTGGGAAAGCTCCAAAGAGTAGCAGAAATCCAGCCAAAATGTACTGGACATAAAAGAAGTRAATCAATCCTTCTAAGATAAATAGTTTGTAATTTCATTGTTACCAAGGGGGCAATSTACCAGCCTGGTGACCAAGCTGGTACAGCAGTTCAAAGAGAAGTTTTAGAACTGAAATCTATGCTCATACTTAGATTTTTCTTGTCTTACAAAGCTTGTGCAGTATTTACTTAACCAAAGTGATACATTTTTTGTCTATGATACTGAGACTAATGAAAGGTCTCATAAGCTACTCAGTAATAGTCTGATAAATCCAAGACATCCAAGGATAATGTAATTTTAAACTGTTTTTCTACAGTGTTCTTTTTCCTTGGACCAGAAGTTCTGTGGCAGAACATGTGAGGGAGTGTTTAAAACAATTTTTTTTGTTACTGTCTTGGACTGTTTTCCTTGTAAGAACAGAGTCGTAACTACCCAAACCAGCCTCTGCAGTGTGAAAACATTGTAAGCGTTAAGAAGGATGGGATGTGATAGTTATAAAATCTTTCTGAAGCATGGAAACTGATAAAATAAAATTTAATAAAAATCTTACTTTGAAGATTCGGCAAAAATGCCTGCCACTGTTTCCTACCAACAGGTTTTGTTGCTGCTAATATTAGCCTTCCTTCTCTTTTTGGAAGTTTTGGTTCTATCCTTTCTCCAGCTAATCCTCATGAAGTTCATTTGTAGWGTTTGCTAATGTTTGGTACGTTACGCACATATTGGTTTCCCTCATATTTTCTTTTTCTGTTGCTTCTGTGTTGTTGTTGTTGCAACACTTTAAAGAGAACCAAACCAAAACCAGCCAGTTCTTTCAGTTCTCTCTATTATAGCTCTATTATAAAGCATGAGAAGAAGAGAGCACCATAGTATGCTAGCTTCACACTGTTCCTTTAGACTTCCCTGTGGCACTATTAGTATAGCAGTGTTCTCTTAACCCCAGGTAGTTTCTCTAATAGCCATTTCTGTGTATCTTTGTAGAAGCCAGTGCTCACTTTGGAGGTATGGTGGTGTCAAGTGAAGTTCCCTTTAAGCATGCTATATGCTTAACATATAGCATGTTAAATGCTTAACATACCTGTGCTCTCCACCTGATGCACAGTCACTGAAGAGCAACTAGTTAGGAGCTGAAGAAATAAAATTTCAGAGCATGCAAAGAATAAGGATTACTTGTCTGTGCAAATGCCGTGGGTTGACTTGGGTTCCATGCGAAGCACCCCGAAAGCCTCTCACTCACTCTGCAGCTGAATGAAGGAGAGATTATTTAACAAAGGGTTCACAGGTTGAGATAAGGACCAGGAGAGATCACTCACCATATAGCATCAAGGGCAAAACAGGCTCAACTTAGAGATATAAAGTGAATGCATTGCCAACAAAATTAGAGCAGGATAATGAGAAGTAAAATAAGTCCTTAAAAACACCTTTCCCCACCCCTCCATYCTTCCCAGCTCTATCTCCTACCCCAGTGGCACAAGGAGACAGAAAATCACCACCCAAGTGGTGAGTCAGTTCATCGCCCAAGGCTTTTTCTGCTGCTCAGGGAGCGTTCCCCTGCTGCACTGTGGGGTCCCTSCCACAGGGGACAGTTTCTCCATGAACTTCTCACATGTGAGTCCCTCTCATGTGCAACAGCTCCCTGTGAACTGCTGCAACTGAGTCCATCCCACAGGCAGCAGTCCTCCCAAATCTGCTGCAGCATGGGTTACCTGTCCATGGATGGAATCCTCCAAGGTCAGGCTGCTCCAGCCTATGTGCAGGGGCCCCCTCTCTCCACAGATCTTCCACTAGATCACAGCCTCCTCAGGGCATCTGCCTGCTCTGGCATGGGCTTCTCCATGGGCTGCACGTGAGTCTCTGCAGGGGTGCAGCTACTTCACTGTGAGGAATCTCTACTTCACTGCAGAGGAATCTCTACTCTGGTGCCAGGAGCACCTCCTCYCCCTCCTCCACTGACATTGGTGTCTGCATAGTTGTCTTCACATGTTCTCACTCCTGCTCTTCTCTGGCTGGAATGACAACTATGCCACAAACTTTGTTTTGATTTCTTCTTAAATCTGGTATCACAGAGGCATTACCATAATTTCTAATTGGCCCAGGCTTGGCCAGTGGCACATCCTTCTTTGGAGCCATCAGGGACTGGCTCTGCTGGACATGTGTGAAGCTTCTGGCGGCTTCTCACAGAAGCCACCTCTTTGTCCCCTCCACTACCAAAGATCAGGACGTGCAAAACCAATACAGTGAGTCAAAGATGAGTAAATTATTACAGGCAATTGCTGTAACTTAGCTGTGCCTTCAATGAAATAGCAAAATCTAAATGTACAGATTCACTTCGGCATAACATCTTCACTACAGTGACATAGTCTGTTTCTGTGCTACACAGAAAAGGGTTTCATGCTTTCCTGCTCCGCCTGAACCACTCTGAGGTATCAGTGGTGTAAAAAAATCTTTCTTATTCCTGTGATGATGCTGAATTGTGTAAAATTAGAGCTGTCTTGGATTTGTTTTCAAAAAACACTGGTGCCTCAGTGGACCATTTAAAATTGCACATGTATACCTTGTGGTCAGGTATTTTGCACGTCTTCTCCTGCTCCCTAAGACTAGTTTTTCCCTCAGTGTCTTCTCTCATATATGTCTGCAGGCCTCTTCTGTTTCTGTTTGGATTAATTCCTTGTCTCTTAGGAGAATTAAGACAGTAAGTCTATGAAGAGGAAATATATGTATGCCATGTTAACGTGGCTATATAAATTCCTACAGAAAACATTGCTTTCACCTAGCTTGCATATGTTTGCAAAGTTATACTATTTCATTACATGTGAGCTAAGTGATACTCCATCAGTGCTGGAATTGAGGATGTTTCGAGATTTGCCAAATGTAGCAAATACCAGGACAGAAAGACTCCTCTGTCTTGGCTGCAGAGGTGCAGTCTGGTGCACTAAGAGATGGATGTAGTCACTGCTGAGCACCTGCACCAGTGGCCAATTGACCAGAAAGGCTACCACAGGCAGAGCAGTGCTTCAGCCAACATAAGCACCAATAGCGCTCATATGAAAAAAACGCAGGCAGCCTGGTCCCATTTCTCCTCTCCAGCTGATCAAAGCACTGCTGAAAACACACACCCTTTTGCTCTGGATTTCTAAATAGAACCAATGTTTGTAGATTCCTCAGATACTAGCCCAGGTGTTAAGTCCAGTTTAATAGCCATGCCTGGGCCCTAGGCCCTTTACCCAGCTATCCATTAAGACTGTAAGCCCTTCAAGATAAGAATCTCCTCTTGTTTGCTGGCTATGCTGTTAGGGAAATACAAACATATTCTTTCCATCATTTTCTGGTCTTGGATCTCACACAGAGAGATTGATTGCTGAGTCAGCTTTATTATCAATAAAATAATAATCCATTTTGACTTCTGAATTCTGTTGCTTATTTTAATTTCATTATCTGTAATTCACCTACTGTACTAGATGCATCAGTATAATCCACTTGATCCTTCTGCTGGTCAGTGCTTCAGAAGTGTTTGTTAAAGAGAATGTTAATGCTTAGTAGGCACTTTGTGTTCTCTTTTTCCATTTTAGGTTGTTTTCCTTCTGATTTCTGTCCTGCAGCCTTTTTCCTTCACTCTGTTTCATAGAGCACTAACATGAAATCATTGTTCCTAGAGGAGAAGGTTTTGAACCTTGGAACCACTTTCTCTTTTCTGTCCCGCTGGCTCAGTGTGACTCTTTATGAAGAACATATTTACTAAGTGGTGAGCATGGTGGGCGGTGAGCAGTCTTAATTTGTCTGATGGAAATTATATCTGTATTGTTCCCCTGTCTCTTTCTAACTTGTTGACTTTTGCTAGCAATCATAACTTGCATAAGGTAATTCCAGTGATTGCAATTATTCACAAACATGACTGCCTCGATTATTCTGATAGGAAGAGTTAAGAAACATCCCAGTCCTGCCAGCTATAAATGTTAGGGATTATGTGTGGGATAGCCTTGAGTACTGCTTTACATTTACTAAGGATATCATCTTCATAAAGTATTTTCAATTTTAATGTGCTTTACAGATTTGGTTTCATGGAAAAGAGCAGTTGTCGTTGAGATTTAGTGATTAAATAATCCAGTAACTGCAGACATACACAGCTTTAATCAGGATCAAACCATAAATCAGGGTGCAATTTTGAATTTCGAAGTTTCAAACATTCTAGGAAAAAAGTAACCCATGATTGCCRTCATGTTAATTGGCATCTGAAATACTATGCTATTCATTCTGAAGTTTAGTATATCATTAAGGCTAACTACAAATCATACCATAGCACGTGCCAAGCAACAAAGCATTTGTGTGCCTATGCACTTTCATCTAGAAACATACCCTTTCCGCCAGTTTATAACTAATAATCTGACCAAGTTTTAATATTGTCTTCTCCCAAAGGGGAAGCTATATTTTCCTTTTGTGGTATGTCAGGAAACCACTGAGGAACATCTAAGTGTAGCTTGATCACTTGTTCTGTCCTGCTTCTGCCCTTTCTCTCAGTGTTTTCTGAATATGTATATTTGTCTTTTAACTTATTAGAATTGGATTATTTTCTATTTATTTTTCTACTTCTAAATTAATTTTTACTGTATGAAAGCCCTTTAATTCCCTTTGTGTTATGTGTGTTTATGATCCCTTCATAACCATTCTGTCATGGATTCTCTGTGGGAATCCTGGTTTCCACATATTTCAGCTTTTTCACTCATTTAATAATGTAGGCATTATTAAATTAGAGTGTCCTCTCATACACTTGAGGTTGATCATGCAAAGATGTGTACAGTTAAAGTGCTTCACTGTATTTTGATTGAACTGGGGGAACTCAAGTGAGTTAAGCTGGATAGTTACTTTTAATCTCATATTCTGTCAAGGGTATATTGACAGTTTTGCACAATGGAAAAGGACATGTGTTGCTTTTTGTTTTTTTTAATGTCATGATTTATGGCATAAAAATGTAAAACAAAATATCCCTGGTTAATGATACTTTTTTCCTGATAATATTTAAATTTTTGYTGGTTTCATATTCAAATGCAGTGTAAGTCAGGCTAGGTCATGCTAACGAATATTTTGGTTGAATCCTACTTGAAGAAAGGGGACTGGAGTTGGGGAACAGTTCCCGGTTGGAAATTACCAGGAAATCTCTTGGCATCCCAAGTTAATACTTATGTGTTTCTAGTCTGTATATTTATAGATCCTTATTTCAAGATTGAAATTGCTAAATTTATTCCTATTCTTTTTTATAATGATAGGAATATCAATGCAGTTGCCTTATCTTTGTTACTCTTGTCTTCTCATTAGGCAATTTCTGCTCTTTTCTACCACCTTTCCAAAATGTAAAGATATGGCATGGCTGTAATTTTGTACACCTGTGCAAATACATTTGCATTACCCCTTCCAATATAAAAATAAATTACTATGTTTGCTTTGATTTGAAGCTTCCTGCGTAATGGGTTTGCATGTTTAGATGATTTAGTGCAAAACCTGAAGTGCACTGGTCTGAAAAGGTACAGGGAAATGGCAGTAAATCTCTCCTAAATTACTGCAGTTTTCTTCCAATATTTTGTCATTATTTTTAATATTTCTCTTTATCTTACAGCACGCATTGTACTTAAGTGTTGGTGTTTTTCCATCCTCTACAGGGAACRTTGAGAATTAGTTTTATTCTATAATACTATTATAATTTTCAGGTTGAACTTACTTGGGACATTTTACTCCTAACACATCTCTATCCTTTTAAATAAAATTCAGATGCTGTCTTCATGTCTTTTAAAATTAGAAGTCTGGCTATGAATCTTGCTTGTTGATATTTATTACTTTATTAGAATCTTTTTTCTCTTTGTTTTGATTTGCATTCAGTTTAAATTGTAACCTGGCCCCTGGCTGTGTGCAGGCCTCAGCAGCTTCTTGCATTGTGTGCCTTCTAATTTCACTACTCATTGGAAGTCCTCCATTGCTGGTGGTTTTTGATCTTAACTTTCCCTCCCCATTCATATATTTTCTCCACATTTTTCAGTTTTTCTTTACTTACCTGCTTTTACCGTTATTCCCAGAAAAAAAAAAAAAAGTGACTGTGTCAGTCCCTCATTGTCCAAGGTCTGTTTGATACATTGTGATCTGCTTGGAAGGTGTGCTATCACCTCTTCTAGAAACAAGGGAAGGTGTGAATTCAAAGCATGTCTTCCTAGGCATTCTGTGTTTTCATTACTATGGTTTCATTAAAGAACATGTAAGTAAATTAATTTTGCAATGGTGACTTGTCCTAATACTCTTATGTATGTACTTAATTTTAATGATTAATTGTTTCCTCTTTTGTTTTCCTTTGTTTTTTAACATGGACTGTATGCAGGCAGAGAGAGATGGGAATGGTGATGTTTTTAACTTGCCTGTTGGCAGACACTGGTGGAGATTTTGCCTGGTGCATTTAAGCACCCTCATGTGCAGCTGCTTTTTATTTGTCAGTCTGCCTTGCCTAAGGTTGATGTACGAAGGAGTCTACCTCTTATGGCTTTTACGTTTTAAATTCTTCAGCACTGTTTATTTGCACGACTTAGGTCTCCTGCAGTTTTAAATGCAGAATTGACTAAAAATTCATGTCTAGATTTCGTATTTGAGAAATGGCATAAATGAGTAAGGTTAGTTCTAGTATATGTTTATAGTTGAGCTCTTTTAAATTAATTACTTTGAACATTTCAAAMGTATTTTATCTGCTATTTTATGAGTGTTTTGGGTTGGGATCCAGTGTTTGTGGACTTTGATGCAGTTTTAGCAAAAGTGTTTGCAGCAGAATTCTCTGATGATGGGGCCTKAAATAAAAGAGGGTTTTTGATCATTTGCTGCTTCAGAGTAGCTTAWTTTAGAGTGGCTGAATTTTCTTGAGGCGTGTGATAGGGAAACGAAAGAGTAAGCATAGAAAATAGTAATTAAATTGTGATTGTCTTTTGCATGTGTATGAATGCCTAAAAGCTTGGGTTTTTTGTTCCTGTTAATAAATTTTCGTATGTGCAGCTTTCAATGTCAGTGTTTTTCTTAAAATGTAATTTATAGAGGAATAACATAATGTTACGAATTAATCTTCTGGAGTTTAGGTCGGCTTGTTTGGTTTGTTTTTGGTTTTTGTTTTTTTTTTTTGGTTTTGTTTTGTTTTGTTTGTTTTGGTGATGGAGGGTTTTTTTGTGTTGTTGATTTTTGTCTTTATGTTGAGTTTTGTTACTTGCTTGACCTGTGCTGTATCATAGCATGTTGTGTAGGATGTAGAAAAAGCAGAACAGTGAGCTGCATATTTCTCGCATGGCATAAATTGTACTGACCCCACTAGATGGTGCTAATTGATAAATGTATATCTGCGTATTTATATATATGTAGTTAATTTTAGCTTAATGCATAGATGTCCATGCCTGTGAATGAAGTTCGGGTTTTGAATGGGTTAATTCTGTAACATTGAGCTGTACAGGGAACCTGAATCGAATTCGATCTTGGATTAACTTGCATTGAGTATAGACATACAGGATGATGTTTATGGTACTAAGCACGAGTAAACTAAACTTTTTATTATTTAAAGTTAGCAGTGTTTGCTTGAATAGTAAAACTGAAATAACCCAATTCTATGCCAAAGTGTCTCAGCCTGTATGCAGCAAATTCTATTTTCTTCAATTAATACTTAATTGACATTTCTCTAGGGTCTTAGCTCTCTGGAGAATGGAGCTTGCTGAAAAAAGAAACCATCTGACAATCAAAACAGTAGTTTAGCCGTCATTCCTGTTGGAATTGTGTTTGGTTGGAGAGCTATGTTAGGAAAATTCTTTCCTTTAGATTTATATTAATTCAAATAAAGTGAAAATCACTTCCTTTTGGAAAAAAAGTCTGGAAATTTTGTTTTGTGTAATGACATAAAAATAAAAAACATCAGTTTGAATTTGTGGTGTTTAAAAACAGTAGTATTAGAAGAAATTGAGTTTACAAAGAAAAACGTTTACATGTAAAACATACTTGTGGGCAAATTAGATCCTTTTAATGTTTATGTAACTGTAGGTGTTTTCTGAAGGAAAACATTGAAACATTTGAGGCATTATTGGGATAAGTATTAAGTCTAGGTACACATTTGTTTCGTTTCTAGTCTCTAAATTAAATCCTAAATTTAGCCTTCAAGGAAATGTGCTAGTCGTGAATTGGGAACCTGCTCTTGCTGCACAGTGTTTCTATAATTTCTTAACAGATTTCCAAAGATTCTAATTGTTCAGTTCTGTCTCACRTTAAGGGTTCTTCTTCAGCTGTATTTATTTGGCAAAACAGAGCCATATAGTTGTTCATTTAAAACATGTCCTGTTATCTTTTTATTTGGAAAAGTGTGGTTTTAATTTAATTCAAATATTTTTTAACATGCTGGCTCTGTATTGTTAGCAAGCTACCTCTTCACTCCTCTAATTTGAACTTTGGGAGTAATGTAACATGAATGGGTATTAGTATTGGCACAGAAAGTATTGTAMATTTTTGTTTGGATTCGCTTCATGACTCTTTCTTTGCTAATAAACATAGCAGCATAAAGCAGGTGTGGAAATAATGGAATATTGGTTTGAGTTTTTTTTAATTGCTGAATCAGATAATCAAATTCAATCACCAGTCATGAAATGATCAGGATTGCCATTTTACCAGATGACCCTCAGCATTAAAATGACGGTTGTTGCTGGTGTTTTCTGCTTAGAAGGATTTCAGATAATGAGCAATTCTAAAGCTCTGTCAGCTGTTGATATGATCTTTGTTCTTTACATTCCAGCAGCACCCAGACTTGTTTCTTTCCTTTTCCCGTTCATATTTACTAGTATAATTATGTTTATCTATTTTAGATAATATTTTTTCTTTGAAGTACTCAAATCTGATATTAAAGATCAAAGATTATTATATTTTTCTGATTTTTCAAAGGAAAGAATCCTCCTCTCAAATTCATAAAGATCTTTGAATTTAAAATACTGGACCTCAAAGGGACAAATGCTTTTGCTACATTAAATAGTAAGGTATTTAAAAATGTTTAAAAATGTGCTGCTTAAAAAAAGTTTGCCATAAAGCCAAAGAAACTTTTCTAATTCTTAAAATATGACCCCCCAAGACTTCTAAGTTTTCAATTTATGATGTTTTAGATCAATTATTTGGATTATTTTTTATACATAATAATTCAAATTAGTTAGGCATACATTTTGCAAATCGTAGTTGCATTACTTAGACGCCATCAGGTGATAATTAAAAAAGAGCTATTTCAGTGGGAAAAAATGGAAGGTTTCCTTAAAGAAAAAACAAAACCCTGATTTTTTTCTTAAAAAGTTGAAATAATAGAGACAGCTAGATACTTTTTTCTGATAATTTTTAGTTCATTAGTGTCTTGAATTAAATGTTTTTCCTCAAGTTTTGTATTTAGAATCACGGTATAAACAGCTGTTTCATCATTGCAATAAAGATTGTCTCCATCTCTGTTTCATTACTATGTGTAATTTTATTGGGTGCTCTTTCTTGAAACTGAAGGGCTTCAGTGAGAATTGCAATTCCTTTCTTGCTTGTATTAAGTATTCTTTAAATAAAAGTTTATTTTTAAAATAACAGAGCAATAAAGATTTCCTGATATATTTGACATATATAAATGTATTGCAMTTGGTCGTAAGCATGTCACGGTCAGTAACTGGAATACCAAAATATGTAAACTTACAGTATTTTTTCCTAAAGAGATATCACTTTAGTAATCTTGGTTTGAAAATCAAATACATGTTTTGTCTGTGATTCRTCATTGTCTTCCTTCTGGTGACAAGGAAACTGATGCTTACCCTTTGGTAATATGCATTTAAATACTTGGATAAAAAATGTTTTTGTAATTCTATTGTTTCCATTTAGCCTTGCAGTCTTTATATATGATCTTGACAATTTTGCTGTATGCATGTTCAGTTTTCTGTGTTTGCAGTACTGCACAAAATTTCCTGAGATGAGTCAGGATCATTAAGGAAAGATTTGGTATCTTATGTGGTGAATGATGAACCCTTAATGTTTTCTAAATGAAAGGAAAAGAAAGAAATAGACACTTCTGTGAGCCCATCTCAAATTCTGTCTTTCATTTAAATCTGAATGTTTCAATTTGAATTAAAAAAAAAATTATTAAAGTAATAATACTGAAGGGGGGGTGGGGCATGAAAATGGGAGTATATAGACAGAAGGGCCGTAAACTGGAAAACTGGAAAGAGTAATTTGATACCTGGAATCCTGAGTTCATTATTGCTCTTATGAAATATTTCCCTCAAAGTTATACCTGTTTTAACTTTTTACTTTAGTTTTGACATGTGCTTACACAGGTCAGTGTGTGCTTTTGGAGAAAATACTTGCTACACCTTTATGAAATTCTGACTGGTACTATTCAGACTGGGACACAATGAGTTTACTGCTCAGATTTTAYTTGAAAACGTGTTTATGAAGGGTAGCACATTAAAATTGTAGGGATCTTTCAGCATCCATAGACGGCAGTTTGAAGGTTGCTTGTTTCAAAGGAAAAAAAGTGTGATGTTCCGTTCTTTCTGTTCAAGGACTTTATGTCCTTAGCACGCACAAGAGAGCTTCATTCAAATTTGGAATTGTTCTGATGCTCCTTCCTTTGGAAATGGGGTTAAAAGTACAGAAAAACAATTTTGAAAATACTGTATACAGTAGCCATGTAGACTGTTTGGCTCTGAAGGGGCAGGGAAATTTATTTTGGAGCAAGTGCAACTTGTTAAGCTTTGGTCTGAACTTCCTCTGTCTATCTAGGGACCCTTTTCCTATAAGCAAAGTCATCAAAACCTTTGCTTATTACTGACAAAAAAAGACCCATTTGAATGAAGTCTGTGAAATCTCATATAATAGGACCTTTATTTTATTGTATAAGGAACAATGAATTCAAAGTTAGATTTTTTGTAAAGCAAAATAAACATTTTTAGAAACTCTGCATGAATAACTGGGTTTGTAGCCAGTATTTAATCTGTTTTGCTTAACATTGCAAAAATAAAATAGCAAATGCTATTACCATATTACCTCCTTTTAGCAACAAATGGAGAAGGACAATTGCCGTCCTTTATTTGGGAAGGAATGGGGGGACATGGTGACAAAGAACAAGGAAAAGGCTGAGGTACTTAATGCCTTCTTTGCCTCAGTCTTTAATGTTAAGACTAGTTGTGTGGGTCTCCTGCCCCTGTGCTGGAAGACAGGCATGGGAATCAAAATGAAGGCTTCATAATCCCTGAGGAAATGGTGAGTGACCTGCTATACCACTTAAACACACACAAGTCTATGGGGCCAGAGGGGTCCACCCAAGAGTACCAAGGGAGTTGGCAGAAGTGCTCACAAAGCCCCCTTCTCTCAGTTAACCAGCAGCCCTGGCTAACTGGAGAGGTCCCAATTTATTGAGAGTCAGCAAATATGACACTCTTCTACAATAGGGGTTTGAAAGAGGATCCAGGAAACTACTGATGCCTGAAACAAGGCTCACCTGAAACAGAGGCCAGACAAAACTAASTGAATTAAAGCAGACAAATTTAGTACAGACCTGCTGGTACATTAAGGGCAGACTAAAGCCTCCTCCTGAGGCTACACCCAAAATGGGTCACAAGTTCTTCCCCTTTTATAAGTTCTGTCTTATTAAGATAYTGGCCCTCAATTCCATAATGATTCTTTCAGGTGATGATGTCAGCCACCCCAAACTTGCTCCCCCCAGTTCACTGTTGTTTGCATATTTTGGGGCTCTGAGGCACGAAGGTGAAGTGTCCTTGGATTTCAGGCTCAGAGAGGAATTGTTTTGTGTACAGATTGGAGAACAGTAGTTTTAGTGCTGTACACTAGAGAAGTACAAGAATACAGATACATGAAAATATTGAAACTAAAAATCTAAGACATCACTATAGACCTATCAGCCTGAACTCAGTGCYGAGGAAGGCCATGGAGCTGATTGTCTTGAGTGCGATAAGGCCCAGCCAGCATGGATTTAGGAAAAGGCAGGTCCTGCTTGACCAACCTGATCTCCTTCTGTGACAAGAGGACCCACATATTGGATGAGGGAAAGACTGTGGATGTGTCTACCTGGACAGGAGTAAAATCTTTGACACCATTTCCCACAGCRTCTCCTGGCTTGGACAGGTGTGCTCTTTGCTGGGCAAAAAACTGTCCAGATGGCTGGGCTCAGAGAGTGTTGGTGAATGGAGCTGTATGCAGCTGGTCACTGGTCACCAGTGGTGTTCCCTGGGGCTTGGTATTGGGGCCAATTCTGTTTAATATCTTTATCAATGATCTGGACAAGGRCATTGAGAGCATCCTCAGTCAGTTTGCAGAGACACCAAGTTGGGTGGGAGTGTTGGTCTGCTGCAGGACAGGAAGGCTCTGTGAGGGATCTGGGCAGGCTGGATTGATGGGCTGARGTCAGTGGTACAAGGTTYGACAAGGCCAAGTGCCAGACCCTGCCCTTGGGTCACAACAGCCCCTGCAGTGCTACAGGCTGGGGGAAGAGTGGCTGAAAAACTGCCTGGCAGAAAAGAACCTGGGAGTGCTGTTTGACCGAAGCTGAACACGAGTCAGTGACCGTGGCCAAGAGGCCAATGGCATCCTAGCCTGGGTCAGCAATAGTGTGGCCATCAGGACCAGGGCAGTGACCATCCCCTGGTATCCCTTAACAGACCTGAGACTTTGCTTTGATCTCTTTAGGACAAAATCAAATCTGACAATGCCCTCATGACTGTGTCAGGTTAGTCTYAGAGCTGCTTCCTGTGAGACTGCCTCAAATAAACTCTGAATGCAGGTGTTCTTCCTGGAGCATTGAATTTTCTCTGTCTGCATCATCTGCTTCAGATGCTGCCCTGCTAATCAAGGTCAATCAAGGATGAGGGACAGACAAGTGAGGTAATGAGACGCAGTGTTAAGTCATTGACAAGGGAGCCCTGGAACCACAGATTTAAACGAAAAAAAATCCACAGAGAATAGGATTTTACCGTACAACTTACTGCAGTGTGCACAGGCGTATTTTCTGTCTTGAAATTTGTGGSTAGAAAATAAAAACTGTATTTGATTGGAATGACTAATAATTCATATGACTGGAAAGCATACCTTTTAGCAAGGCTCATTGTTGTCCCTGACAAAATCAATATATAATTTTATTTTGCTAGTTGAGAAAAGTTGCCTCCTTTCCCCACAAGGTTCCTTTCTTCCATTTATAGCATGCTCTGCTTATTTTATTTTCTTTAACAATATGTGTTAAAGATTATTATTATTATTACTACTACTACTACTACTACTACTACTACTAATAATAATAATAATAATAATAATAATCACATGGTATTTGCCATCACTGGTAACTGGACACTTCTGTCATTACACCTCTGTCACACATATAAGCGCTTCATAACCAAGTTCTTGCTGAATCAAATTTTGAGCAATAAGTGTTCGTTGAGAGTCTGACTTGAAGCTGTGGCCTCTCCAACCAAGCACCGCTGTTGATTTTCACTGATTGCACCTGATTTAAAATAATGTAACTTTGTACATCTGTATAATTTTTGCAAAACATRAACTGACAACAAAAATGCCCTTAAATGGGATCTATTATCACATTTTAAAACTTAGAAAATTACTGTAATCGTGCATACAGTTCTGAAAATTTTTTTCTGAAAATGCGATGCAGTTAGAAATTTCAGGAGGAATTCTGTTTTGTGTATAGGTCACTCTGATTGCTGGGTAACGGACACTTTAAGTGTCATCCAGCACATCTTGGACTCTTASCAGCTTTATCTTTAACGACTGAACAATGCTAGTGTAGATTTAGATTGACCRTCAGGAAGACATTTTTTATGATGGGCATGGTAAGACACTGAAACAGAGAAGYTGTGGGTGCCCCTCCTTGTAAGTGTTCAGCGTCAGGTTGAGTAAAACTCTGAGCAACTTGATATGGTGAAAGGTGCCCCTGCCCATGGCAAAGGATATAGACTAAATGATCTTTGAAGGTCAAACCGTTCTATGATTCTGTGCTTGGAGTTTGGTTTGCATTCTTTTAAACACAACTGCAGAAATTTTGGTCCCAATATGCATGTTTAATCGTTGGCTCTTTTCAATTAATAGACTTCAAGTACAGATATGACATGTGTAAAAAGAGTGTTGGAGATTTTTTTAGTTTTCTGTGTTTTGCTGTAGCACAAAATAGAACTAACATTTTTTAGGACCTTGGTAACAACTACTTTTCCTATGATACCTCTAACATTCCCTCCAGAGCTAACATGAGTGGGTTCAATCTTCAATGGATATAATGTTTTAAGATGACAGAAATTAACAAAATCCAATGAAGTTTAGTCTTAGGCCTTCTTTTTCAAACTGTATTAAAATCTCCAGTTATGATCCTTGTCAACTCCTCAAACACCATTTAACAGCAGATGTTGTAAGGCTCCAGCTAAGGAATTTGGGTTTCTATCCGAGAAGTTAGATGCCCTGTTGGTTATTTCCTTGTTCTAGGTAGTTGTGAGGGGTGGAAACAAGTGCTGCAGGAGTCACCACCACCAGCTGCCCAGTGCCCAGTCTCCAAACAATATCTGCTTTGGAAAAACATGACAGACGTTATATAATGTGAAATATCCCTTTGGTTAGCTGGGGTCAGCTGTCCCAGCTGTGTCCCCTCCCAGACTCTTGGCCACCCCAGCCTACTCCCTGCAGGGAACAGAGCAAGAGCATGATACTGCATGAGCATTGTCCAAAAGTAGCAGAAGCCTTGTTCTGTTACCAGTACAGTTTTGGTCACACATTTACAACACAGCACCAYACAGGCTGCTACGCAGAAAATTAACTTTGTCCCAGCCGACCCCATTGAAACAGTTTGTACCAGACAGTCTGCAGCCTCTCTGATTTATTAGTGATTTCATGCTATATTGATAAAGAATTTTTAAATTCTTAATTAGAGCACAAGTTTTTGTTTTTAGTTCTTTCATGCGGGCTATCTGACATGTTCTGAATTTCTTCTAACTTTTAGCTGTTCAGGCAGAAATATTTCCATGCCATTAGTCTGCATTTGAATTCATACTTCTGCTTTTTGGAAAAAAGGCTTAAAGGAGAATTGCTTGTCGTGGCCCTCGCTATCTTACAGCTGTGTGTGGGGGCTGGGCTTGGAAACAGCCTGGGCTCAGATGGACTGAACAGCGCAGGCACAGACTAAGTGACGCAGCCAGCCACGGAGATGAACGGGATTGGACAAATGAAGCTGACCATCAATTATAGAAAKGAACATGGTGCATGGACATTGGAGGCTGCCTRGCCATGTGATCTGKCTGAGGCATGTGTGATTGGTGTAACTATATGCGGGAGATAAGAAAGTGTATATAACTCATGCTAGGTTGCTGTAAAGGTAGAGCTGAAATCCGAAGATTAATAAAGAAGCACCTGGACCTGCTTCTCGTGTTGCCTTTCCTGCGGTGGGCGGTTACAATTGCTCATCTATTGTGCTGAAGCTTTTTGCTGTGGAAAATTGGGCTAGATTTGAGATCTCTGAATATATGTTTTCAAGCCTTCAGAGGCTTGCTTTGATTCTTATAACATTCTCTCAGAGGCCTTTCTACACTGTGCAATCAATTTATATTTGAGGCAGTTTAATGTTACTGTGGGTATTGAAATGCACATTGTAAACTTTGAGCAGTTAATGATTTATTCATTTCTGTTTTGTCTTTTCTAAAATACATAATGCTAATTTCTTTTCTAAAATACATAATGCTAATTTCTTAGCAGTATTCTGTGTCTCTAACTGCAGTTCAATTGATATGGCTAGAATGTGTTCTAAGTTTTCCTACACCGTGTGTTCATCATGCTATCATGCTGCAGAGTTGTTCATGTATTTACGTTCATTAGTGTACCGAAGCTGCAATGATAAGGACTATAGGAAGTTTTGGGAAAAAATGAATAGTTTTGCATTTAGTCTGTATTTCTGTGCTGTGTAAACAGACTTACAGACAACCRCTGAATGATGAAGATAAATAAAGAGTTGGCTAATTTTTCTGTTAYTTTCATCTGATACAGTAGGGTTCTAGAAGGAGAAAAGAAGGAAATTAAATAATCTTTTAATTAAAATTCTACATTAAGCAAAGTGTCGTTTCAGTAGAAGTGATGGCATGCAATTTCCATTTTTGAATGGTTTTAATAGTTATTTTAATTTGTTTCATTGTAGCCCATCATTTCTTTTTTTCCTTCTAGATTATTTGTTCTACCTTGACTCAAAGTTTTTGSTCAGTTTACACAGTAAACTTGAGTCTAAAACCCACAGCTAAGGTCATACTATTAGTGATCAAATGAAAACCCTAATTATTGTCTTGAAATCTCACTGTGTAAATGTTGGGACTATTCACAAAYGTGTCTTTTGCATTCATGGGTACCTTAGAATGATTTCTCTTGCTGCAAGATATTGCAGATGCAGAACACAGATTGCAGATTAGGCCAAAACTAGCACTTACTCCCTCAATAGTATTTTGCTTTCTTTTTCCATTCTCTTTATTTGTTGTGGCTTCTTGATATGTAGATGCTCCTCTTTGTAGTAACACCACTTTGTAGTGGTGCCACTAGTGTAATGAAATAATTTTTTGCATATGTACCTGAACCTGAAATTTTGGTGGATGGTTAATAGCTTCTTCATGTACAAGAGTCTTCTGTTACTCATGCATGTAAGTGACTAAGCCAATCAATACAGAACTTGTATGGCTTTTGTCAGTGCTTTGATTTCAGACACTCTTGTTGTCAATATATTATGAAAAAATGGAGCAGTTAGAGGAGATGTTCAACTRTTGCAGACTTTCTAAAACAATATATTCAATACCTGTCCTCTAGACACATCTTGATGCTGTGTGTGTGTTTATATTGACATTTGAGTTCAGRTCACTAGTGCATTTTTAAAGCAATTTCCCATCTTCTCAGCTTCTGCTGCTTTGGTTTACATCAGCAGTCCAGTATAGGGGAGGGTTCCTTTCTGCTGTAACTGAACAAGCAGATTAGCTGCTAATGGGTATTCAGCAGGATAGTCCAGAGGAAAATCCCAGAAATGTATATGATGTGTGATTAGGAYCTTAGTGCCAATTCTTCTGTTCCATTAAACAAAGGAAATGTTGCATTGTTTCATGCATACACATAATAAAATGAACTTTGCAGGTGCCTTATCTTTATGCTGGGTGATATCTCATCCCATAAAATAAAACCCCAGTAAGGGAATGTTTATATAACTAAAAAGAGGGTATAAACTTCTTATGTTTCTCAAAAGGTGAAGCACTCTGGTCCAAAATTACTGTCTGCCCCAGAATGATGGTCAGTGCAAATTTCTCACAAGATCTTCCTCAGCACCTTCTGTCAGGAAGCTGTCATTACCATAAATAAAGCTCTTTTCCAGAGGTGTTGACATGTCTGAGTAGTTGGTGACACCCCTGTGTGGTCAGCAGGACATTTTTATATTTGTGTGTGGCAGTTCTTCTCTTTTATGTGCTGGTATGGCTCACTGATGGCCAGTGGTTTTTGGGTTACGTGTTTTTGCGTATTGTATTCTTACATACACTTTATGTGTGCCAACAGTCCTGTCAAAAAGACAGAGTTTGTCTACTGTTAACTCTTTGGCACCTTTGGTATATGCTTGTCCTACTCCCCTATTTTCAGTCACATGATATTTGAACTGTACATGGAAATTAAGAAATCTGAAAGGAGAAATTAAGCTTATTTTGTAGGGCTCTTTGCTTAAGATTTTTATTTTTCTGACTTAGAAAGCACCTCATGGGTTTTGAAATAGTCCAGGCTGAAGACACTGCTCTGCTTTATTATAGAAAGCTAAATTCAGTCTCTCTGGGAAAATCCAGAAACAATTTCTCTTGCTTACAATGTGCCAGAAATTGTATAAATTTGCAAATGATTATTTTTCCCTCTTGGGGCATAACTTCAGAGTAAATTGTCAGTTTTTGCAGAACCTCATAAATCTTCCTACCCTACAGTGAAAAGAATAGGTAGTCATAAAAAAMCCCCAAAAAAAMCAACCAAAAAAAAGCCCAACAACTTAGTCATCTGTTCAGCAGAACAGCTTTTTACATTTTATTTACCATATATTTCTTGCTGTAACAGACTTGGTCTCATCTGTGAAGAGATTTTCAGCATTGAGGCTTTACATGTAAATGTCAGAMGAACTTGAAACAGATGTACAATATTTCCTATTTTTAAGCACAATACAGTCCTATATTTTCCATACATTGTATAAGTTTCTAGTAGAGAGAAGGCAATGGTATTAAAGTTACTGGACATCCGGTATCRCTGCACAATGTAAGCTGAAGTTGTTTTTTGTATTAAATAGAATTCTTTAGATTGAAGCTCAAGCAAATGGTTGCAAATATGATACATCTTGAGTAGGTGAATGCTCTCTTCTACTTTTGAATCCACTGTCATACTTCTCTCCAAGTGTTTCAGGATGGTTTTAATTTCTGTTGCAGTTTAATTTCATTGAGTGATGTTTGTAGAAGGGCAAAGTATTTACACCACCTTGTCCTATTTTAATTTACATTTCTGTGGTTACTTCACATTACTAATTTTCATCAATTAGGTATTAAAATCTCAAAATCTACTTGTATAAGAATTGAAATTTGGAAATGCGGTACTAGGGGTGTGCATTTATTAGCATGATTTACAAATTTCATATTTGGGAAAATACTCGAAAGACAGCATGTGGAGATGTTACCAAAGCATATGACTATGTGCACAGTAGTTTTTCCAAAAATGGTTGTCATAAATTCTGTCARTCATGAATGCTGTCATTCAGCAAACATACTCTGTCATCCTTAAAAGACAGCAGAGATGACCTAGTGCCCAATGAGTAGGGAAAGGCAAGTGTTGTGCTTATCTTCAAAAAATGCCCCAAAAATACAGCATRAAGAACTAGAGGCCAGTCAGCAGTACTTATGAAACAAAACATCTTGGAACACATTTTTAGATGCAAGGAGGGGAGGAATTGCCTGAAAATGCATTTTTGCCTCACTGAAATTTTTCCTTTGTCAGTGGACTTACACCAAATCTCCTGTCTTACTGAATTCAGAAAGCTGTTATATGTAAGTGCTSCATACATTATTACTTATCCAGAAGTTAGAGGTGTGAGGTAACTGTTTTTATGATGCATAATTTTATATTAATAAATAATTTTATACTAATATGAAAGGTAATCCCTGGATTGCACATTGATTGCATTTTGTGCACTGACCAGTGGTTTTTAATTTCCCTAGATATATCCTTTAAATAACAAAGATGTGAAAGACAGATATTGTCATCTAATGGTCTGATTCAAAAAATAAATTCAACTGACAAGGCAAACTACTATCAAATAAAATTAGATATTTGGGAGGAAAAAACCYGCTCTGTATTGCATCTTCAATGGAAGTGTGCTGAGGTTGCACTGTCTGTTACCACAGACCATGAAATGTTTATCTCTAGAGTCACTCGTTGTGCTAATGCAGTAAATTAATAAAATTTTCAATTTGATGTAGCAAAAGCAAATATCTGGAACTGTCTGGTTGCAATTAAATTTTGATGCTTACTTGTTTAGCTTCTGGGTTTTTAGTTAGGCAGTTACTCTCTACAACTACTMCATAATCAAATAAAACCTTAATGATTTTCCTTAAATACTTACTTGGATTCCAATATCCACTATTAGGGAAAAGAAAAATTGTTTTCAGTTGTTTGCTGGCTATAGAGAGCCAATGACTAGTTAAAAGTTACATTGTGCCACCTCTTGAAAACCTATTTTTTATTGCATGAATTTACAATTGTATAATATTTTTCTTGAAGATGGGTTAAACATGACTCAGGGCATCTTTTTGTTGGGTTGATTTTTTCCTTTTTCCTTTTTTAAATTTCACTGATAAAGATATATACAGGGTAAAACCAGCTTCAGCATTGGCACTTCTGTTTTCTTTGAGAAAGTAGGAGGTAACTTAGGCAGCTGCTTCTGACATCAGAGCTGATGGAAGCTCAGACTGGATAAAATCAAGATGTAGGCTGAAAAAACAAAAAATTATGGATTTGAGACTTTTTGATTTACTGTGTCTTTTAGTTATTCAAGTTCACAGTCTAAGTAAATCACTAATTTCTGCCAAAGTTGGGGAGCTGCAACTCCTTGTTTTGTTTAGTTTTTCTGCTTTTTCGAGCTAGAAATATGAAATTGTCCAGTCAGTTAAAGTTTTGTGAAATCCAGTATGAATTAGTCTAACTAATTGCTGAGTAAACAATGTCTGCGTAAGCTATGTAAAATTGAAATTCATGTTCTGGAGACAATAGTGCTTTGCATGGAGTTTCGAGATGAGAGCAAATTATTCTACAACTTAGAAATTAAGTGACTGTAGTGCTTTCTTGCTTCACCACAATATGTCAGAACTTCAGCATCCTTTAACCAGTGGCATACTGAAATAATCATTAAGATTGTAGAAATGACAAAGGAATCAATCAAGTCTAGGCCTTTCTTTGCATATTGTATTAATATGCTCTTTACTTCAAAGAACATACWGTCTACATGAGGAAAAACAGATGTGAATTTATGAAGCACTGCAGAAGACAGGAAGAGCAGCAAGCACAAGTGWCACTGACATGGTATTGTCCACTTGTTATGGACATAGTGGTGGAAGTTCAGTTTAAATTAAAAAGAATGGGCTTTGAATTAGAATGAGGAGGTCCTAGGCAGTAAGAACAGTGAGTGCTGCTGGGGGAGAAGTAAGCAGAGAAAAGCAAATGTGGAAGAAGAGGGAAGGCTGGAGGAAACACTTGGTGCAAAATGGATATGATCTGGTCAACTCTGAACAGTTTTAATGTGCAGAGGGGTTTGGTTGCTCTTTGAAGCTGTCCCTGCTGCCTGGCATCTGTCCCACTCCTCCCCCAGCAGTGTGCTGAAGAGTGCTAGGATATCGTTGGRGATCCTGTTTCCCAAGTACATGAAGGAGTCCCCAGCAAAATTCCCCACCCCATGGCCTCTGCCAGACCTCATCTTCCCCTTCTTGCCAAGCACAGAAGTCCCTGATGTAGCTCCTTTTGCACCTCCAAACATCTGAAGTTCATGCCTCCTCCAGAGCAGCAGAACTAAAGCAGAAATCTAAGAACAGGGTGTATTTGTATTAGTTCAGACTGCTGTTGTCTTCTTTTAGTAGATTTTTATTAATATTTGTATAATAATGWATCTTCTGGAAAACAAGATAAATAAAGTTAAATGTTTAATATAGTCCTTTATGCTATTATAAGATAGCTTTAAAAAACTTGTTAGAAGTCTTGTTGAAATACTTGGGGTCTTAGRAGCGTTCATACTGGAAACAAAACTAAGTTTTGAAATGCAAACTTGTGGAGGAGGTAACAGGGTGTCTGTTCATATGATGGTGTATCCTTTCCCTTTTTGAGAAAACCAAAGCACAGTCCATCTTTAATGCTGATAACTCCCCATTAAAAATCTTAAGTTGCTGAAGGACTGCCTCTTTCTTTCAGATGTGATAGAATTCATATTAGCACTACTTTTCCCTTGTTTCTGAATTATTTTAATGACAGCAGCCGCTCCACCAAGTTGTCTGTCAAGATGTGGGTGGCAGGCTGTTATTTCACTTCATAAATCATAATTTACAGGGGTTTTTATATCCATCTTGGGGATAAACACTTTATGCTTTGTGTTTTCAGCAGCAATATAAAATGTAATTGATACTTGAAGCAATATGTTAGAAATATGGACAGAGAAAGCCAGAGAGAAAAATCACAAATGTTTAGTTTYTCTGTGGGTTGGTCTGCATACTGAGCATTTTTTCCGTCTGATTTCATATTCTTAGCACTTCAACAGAGGATGATGATGAATTGCATTTACATGATTGCTGCCTGTAGGTTACTATAAGAATGTTTAGTTACAGACAGTCAACAGACTCAACAGGGTTATGTTGTACCATTTCTCATGCTGCTAAATAAACTTAGCACTTTGTACTATTGTCTTACAGATTCATGAAAAACTGCATTATTATGAAAAACAGAACCCGGTGCCCATACTCCATGGTGCAGCAGCTTTGGCAGATGATGTAAGTGTCCCCTGCTGAGATCACTGGTACCAAGTCTCCCAAAAAACTGTCTGCAGGCAAAAGTCTTCATAGTGCACACATATGAATGTAATCCTGTGAGCTGAAATCGTAAGAAGCTGTAAAGATTTCCAAAGCTTCTGTCATTACTGAGCCTGTTGCTGATACTACTTTGATTTTTATTCACTTGCATGTTATCAAAACATTGCATCTAGATAACCTCTTGTTTTGTTTTACTAACTAAGCAATAAAAATTACAGGTTCAGACTCTACTGGGAGGGGAAAAGCTGTCGACTGTTAGTATTTTGAGAAAGTCACAGACAAGAGGAATGCTTTGTAAAAATAAAGACAAATGAGATAGCAGCATTGCTGACAGAACATGAGAAACTACAAATAATATTACAGAAATGAAGCATATGAAACGCCTAGGATGGAGGCTTGTTAAAAAAAAATCAAAACTATTTAAGAAAAGGTACAGTAGTGATTTATTGATATTGGAGCTCTCCAAATTACCT
Source organism: Malurus melanocephalus (assembly GCF_030028575.1). Taxonomy (NCBI): domain Eukaryota; kingdom Metazoa; phylum Chordata; class Aves; order Passeriformes; family Maluridae; genus Malurus; species Malurus melanocephalus. Next base: position 904,010 of record NW_026623450.1, read on the forward strand.
TCATAACCAAAAAAATAAATTGTAAAAGTGGTCAACATTGATGGAGTAGTTAATTTCCTGTTACTATAATTTTTATTTTAAAGAAAAAAATCCAACCTGCCATTTCTTGCTATTTGGTTAATTCTGGGATTCAGATGAATTGTGAACACACCTGTATAAACTATGACTGAACCTGAGGTAGGTCAGAATAGAGAAATGTTTAATAAACTGTGGTTTAGGTGAAATCCAGAAATCTTTGTTGCAATTGATGATGTCAGGTTGCCTTTTGAAAAGGCAATATGTATTAGGATCCATTTCAAATACAGCATGTCTGAAACTTTACATGCAGTTTAGATGTTTTAAAATCCTAACTATTTATATAATTGATAAATTTTGATTTTTAAATTTTACAAATGACTAAACTTGTGAATTGAGATTGGTAGCATTTTAACAAAAAACTAAGGTAAACTTATTTGAAGACTATTSAAAAAAGGATACACAGTAATATAATCATGTTTCAGTAGGAGGAGAGCTATGTGCTGTAACACGAACTATAATAATACATTAGCCTTGACATCAGGCATATATTAGTAATATTTTTTTAACCTTCACATAACTTTGAATAATGTTGATAGTAATTTTGAAAATTAGAAGCTGCTTGAAATTCTCTTCATTAAGTTCTTGCTGACATATTAATAATCCTTGCTAGTATTTGTGTTATGGATCTCTGGATTCAAATTCTTAAGAATGATTTCTTATTTTTGGATGTAAAACTTAGTTTTTGATACTTTCACAAATGCTGAGTAATCTCATTCTTTGTTCAGACCCATTTAAAATGTATAGTTTTGGAAACTCCAAATTTAAGTGCTCTGCCACTCCTTAGTTGAGAGGTTGTGGCTTTTAACTCTATGAATGTATTATTATGTACATATGATAGTATTTTTAAGTGTACATGTTGGGACACGATTGTCTCTAGACATCTACCTACTTTATATGTACAGCTTCTTTTTATGGATACTCTTGCTGGTTCTTCATTAATTATGTGTAGCTGAACTGCAGATTTTATGGGCACTGTCCCATAGGGTGAGGATGACCTTTGGTGACTGAAGTCAGGCTAGTGCACCACATGATTTCTATGTTTTGATAATTATCAGCAAATTTTGAGGAAGCAAAATTACATGCAGTGAGCTTTTTAACTCTAAAACTCATGAAATTTCAGGATTAAAGTGCTGTTAATTTTCTGACATGTTTRTCTGACTGGTGGTCAACTTCTGGGGTCTAAGAGCATGTTGGTGTTATAAAACACACTTTCACTTCAATAGGCTTTAAATTAATGTTTTCTCTTCCTCCTGATAGTAGCTGTTCTATAGTTAAAGAAGTAGACATTCATATTGGCAAGATATTACCTGGTTGATTTAAACCCCAAATTTGAGGTGTTGCTATATCATACTTAAACTGTTTAAGGAGTGTGTTTTTATTCTTGTGTTACTTTTTTAAAGCCGTTTTAGAAGTAATAATTGTGGCAARGCTTTTCTAAGGTTTTCGTTTTCCTGGCTGCCATACCTTCTCTCCCCTCTCCCCCAGGGACTTTTAGGCTGAATTTCCCATCCGACATTCTGTTTGCCTCTTATTTTGGAGCAGCAGTGYCTGACTGAGGGCTCAATGATTTAATGCAAATGATCCTGGTTCCAGCCAGGACAGGGTTAATTCTTTGCGCTAGTCAGGAGGGAGCATGGCTAGGACATGGAGGTTATTCCACCTCACTTTATTTCTGGGAGTGGGGAAAGGGACTTTCTTCCAGGAAGAAAGGGTTTGTTCCAGAAAAGGGAATGGAGGGAGCTGTCTGGTATTGTCTATTAACAGGGATTTTTTTCCATGTGAATAATTTCTTTTCTTTTACCTTTTGTTATTAATATTGTTGCTGTTACTGTACATTTCSTTATCTCATCATTTCCAGTAAATTGTTCTTATCTCATCCCGTGATCTTTGCCTTTTGTTCTTCCAGTTGAAGGGTGAAGGGAAAGTGGTGCATGGTGTTAGTGGCAGTGCTACATTGGAGAATACCATTCGTAAAGTATGACAGTGTCTCTGGCAGGATAGGTATATACAGCAAATAAGGCCTCTAGATTGTTAGAAAGAGTGTTCTGGCAAAAAAATTTCAGAACCTTCTCCAGAAGCTTTAAAGACCAGTCCCTGGTGCTCCGCACCTCACCAGCCTCCCACATCTGGCCCTCTCCCTTGCTTTTGTTCCCCTCTCTGTAGTGGCAGCTTTTCATAATGAGCTTGTTGAAATGTTATGGTTCCTTCATGAGACCATACATGAGGTTTTCAGATGGCTTTTCCTTAGGTCTTTAGCATAGGAGGAGATCKGCACAGTGTCGGTGTGTCCAAATGTGCCATAGACCTTGTACTGCTCTGGTTACTGTTTCAAATCTCAGCACTTTAACAACAACAACAAAAAATCCAGTCTAAAACAGCTCAGGTCATCCGTGCTTGCTAATTTGAAAACACAACTTCATCTTTCAGTCTTTGTGTTTCTCCTCTTCTATCACAAGGTGTTAAATGTGCCCTAAAACTTCCAAGAAAATATTTGGAAAACAATGTGAATCAAGGGAAGGACAAGTTTTTAATTATTTAATCTCTGAAAAAWGTATCTGAAAAATATTTTCTAAATTACAAGATTAAAATGTCTGTTAAAGCAGTAAATTTTCTTTTTTTCTATTTCTCACTGTTCTAAACCTTATGAATGTGCATTTGCATTTGCACCACCAAAGCAAACACCAGTTCTTCTGAAGTTAATAGATGCTTGTGCACAATTCATCTGAGAGAGGCATGATGAAAGGGTCCTTCTACTGAGTGGTATTCTTGTCTTCATCAGTGAAACACGAATGAATGGATTTTATTCTTCAGAGACGAGCAGTGTAACCTAAAGAATGAAAAGAGAAACAAGGTTAACCCATGTCATATACCTGCTGTCATTCCTGTTACAGAATATTTTCACCTTTGAGGTGCTTTTTCATAGAGCATGCAGACTCAGTGCCAGTCAGATTACCTCTATATTTGGCTTTGTGTCTGAAAATATTTCTTTCTGACCTTTCCTACAGAGATTGTTTTGTAATCTTTTGGTATTAAGACAGAAATATTGTTAATATTAGCACCGAGGTACTTGCTGGATGTTTTTAGCTATGAATTACAGTTAAAAGTCTGTAGGGTGGTAGGTGATGAATTTTTTTTTTACTCTGTTTAATTTGAAGGTTAAAAGAAAAAAATGTATTCAAACTATCTGATGTCTGTAATGACTTCTAGATTTCTCCATTATATAAAATTATGCAAAATACACATCTATCCATTTATCTTGAAAATGTATACAAAATGAAAGTACAAATTTAAAATTAGGCTAGACAAATAAAATTACTTGCTACAAATAGCCATTCTTTCTTTGAGACATTTTTATGACACTGATTTAATGCAAGGAAAATAAGTGATTATCTGAAATCACGTTTTGCATTATGAGCCATGTAGCTTCAGAATTTTAAACCTAAGCTCAGTGTGAAATGTATTTTAGCTTTTTCTTCTTCTGGAAAAATAGTTTGAGTCTGAAATCCTGCAGTAAAATATGCCTCTTGAGTCCAAATTAGTTGAGAATGGCATGATAAGAAAAACCCAAGACATGAGCCAAATAGCCGTATGATTAAATGTTAAACTGCTGCTCTATTGTTCAGCAAGCCACAATTTTGTAGTATAACCAAACATAAATTACTGATCTTGTTCTTAGGACATAGTTTGTGCATTTTACAGGCTTGAATTGCTGATGACCTGTTATAAATTATATTATGATTAACCCRCTTCACATTTAACAAGCTCCTTCCAGTGTATGTGTAAACATAATAAAAGGTTCAGATTGCTTGCACTGTAGGGGCACTTTGCTTTCTTATCCCAGTCCTAAACAGCACAGCTACTGTGGGTTTTTGGAAGCAGTGTGGATTTCACCACCTCATTCGAAACTGTTTTTTATAGACAGTGTCAAAGTTTGATCCAGTCATTTTACAAGTACTTCTTTGTCTGCACGCAAAGGACCATTCACTTAAATGAAGTGCTGGGATTTGCCCCCTTTGCTATAAATCAGAATGTGATCTGGCTGCACCCTTGCCAGAAATGATTACTTGTGTTAAACTGAGCCAAAAGGCCTGGCTTAAATCTGGTCCACTGAGGGCCAGAAACAGAAGCGTGGTGATTGATGGTATTTTCCTTCATACTGGCTTCTGTTTGAACATGCTGGAAAGCAATAACCTTGAACAAGATAGATTCTGAGTTGTCACTGATGCCCTGGGTAAAACAATGCTTTGCTAATGGTCTTTGTGTTGATTCCATCTCCCACCCAGCTGGCTGAGGAGCTGCAGAGCAAACCACTGAGCAGTGAGATCAGAGAGCTGTTGAAGCTTCTTGCAAAACCCAATCTCAAGGTGAGGATGAGTTGCACCTGCAAAGCGCCTTCTGCATGGGTGTGTGCATCTGCTTTCGTGGGCTGTGCGTGGGTTTGTGTACTTTAACAAGTATGTGTGCTGTTTAATAAAGTATGCMGTGTTAATCAGAAATATCTGCCATGAAGAAATGTATTTAATGTTGCTCATAAAGGATACTGTTACTCTTACTTATAAAAGGAATGCCTTATTTACAAGGGATATTTAAAAAAGTAGATACTTAATTYTTTTTCTTTTGCTATTTTTTAATGCATGTGCTTTGTAAATTTATTATAGMTATGCTTTTACTAAAAGATTGTCAGTCATATCATTGATTTAACTGATCATGCATAAGAACTGCAGCCTGGTACTTGGGACAAAATTCATGATGGATAATGTTTTTAAAAACATCTAATTTTGAAAACTTTCTGCAAAACTACTAGGGTTCTCTGTGGTGTTTTCAAGGAACCTGATACCTTTAATCTGACAGTAGACTTTAGAACCAGTGAATCACTGAGGTTGGATGGAGGTTGGGTGGTTCAACATGCTGCTGAAAGCAGGGTTAACAGTGAGTTCAGAGCAGGTTGCTCGGGGCTTTCTCCCATCAGGTCTTGGAAATGCCTGGGAGCAGACGTTCTACAAATACTCTGTATGGCCTCTTCCAATTCCTGATTATGTTCCTAGTGAAAACTGTTTCCTTATATCTACTCAGAATCTCCCCTGTGTATCAGTGTTGATGCACAGGATTGTATTATTTTTCTATTTTTAAGAGAAAGAAGACCTTAGTGCTCTAGATGTATATTGCAATGGTAATTCAATGTAGCAGTTGATAAGTTGAAATGAAAACTGCCAAGTGGAAAGGAGCCCCTTTTAAGACAGATTCTCTTTTATCCTACCTGTAAAACATTGATTTCAAAATCTGAGAAACTATGATACCTTCAAAGTGCTAAAAAAATTTAAAGATCCATTACACCTGCTTTTTGAAGATTTTTGCACTGACGGTTTCTCCATAGTTTGTTAAGGTGACAAGCTGGGTTTTTTTTTGAGGAATAAGTAATGCCAGTGGCATATGAGAAGAGAAATTGTTGATGCRTGAATTGCAGCGATCCTAAGCTTCGCTGTAGGTATTTCCTTAGTGACTGTCTACACATGCTTCATGCTTCTGAAACTTTGGTGGATTGAGTCTGAAGATCGCTCATTTGCTGCAACTGCATCTCTCCCTCTCCTTTTCTTGCTTTCTCTCACTCATTCCCTCACTCACTCACTCACTCGCTCACTCACTCACTCACTCACTCTTGCTCTCTGTTCCTTGGTAGCAGTGAAAGGCAATGTGATAATCTTAGTGGGATTTCAGGGAAACAAATGCCTTCCCATGGTTAATATAATTGAACAACTGCAGTAACTTAGCAAATGACTTTCTTGGCTGCAGGGGAAGATGGCCAGCTGCAGGGTACCAAGCCCTTTGCATGGCCAGACTGCCTAATCCTGCACATTGCGCACATTTTCCTGCCCTGCAGGGACCTTGCAGGTGTTTCTGTTGTACCTTGCAGGTGTTCGTGTGAGGTAGGGGTTAAGAGCTGACAGTATACTCTTGCCTGTTCATTGTCTTCTCTCCCTGCCATGCCATGGCAAACCTGCCTCAGAGAGATGGTGAATTGTCACTACTCCCTCCTCCATGACGTTGACCAGGTGTACTGCATTCAGTCAGAGTCTGTAGTTCAGATTCTTCTATTGATCTCCCCTGCTCTGGCTTGGACAGAAAAAGAAAGGAAGGACATTTCTTGGATTTGGTAGTTCCAGTTCTTCCCCAGAGATGTTCTAGTCCCTTCAGCTGTATCTGAGTTTATACCATACATTGCRTAAGTTTTTGCAGGTCTTTGCTATGAGGTTGACAGATAGAGAGGGTTTCTTTATACTATTCCAGATTCCTGGGGCAAAATGATGGCTAGAACAGCTCTTTTTCACACATCTAAAATTACTTGGGCTAACTGATCTATCTTTTTTCCAATGATGTTCCAAAGACTTTATCTATAAACATATAAAGCTTCATTTGGGATTGACTTAAGGTGGCTGTACATTGTTTTGCTGGGAAACTTTGCTCTCCTGACCAGATTTATAGCTGCAGTGTTAGCTGGAGCCAGGAGTGCTTCCACTTTCCTACAGCTCTGCTCTAATGTTTATGGCATGGTGAAGGATGGTTAGGGATTAGTTTACTGCACTACATCAGTGCCTCAACAAGTCTGATGATGTAASGGGACAAGTCTAGCAAGGTGTTTATAACTTTGCAGGTTTGGTTAATGGGCAAAAAATGGCTTGGAGAGGCTTCTACTCGTGTCTGATAGGTAAATATTTCTGTATTTTAATTCTGCATTACAGAATTCTTTTGTTGAATATTTCTGAGTGTTTGCATCTGATGAGTAAAACTTTGACAAGTTTGTGGTGCTTGTCATTTTCATCCACAGAGAAGTTTTCTAAAGAACATAGTTTCTCTGAGGCATTTATCAGACCTGAGATTTTCAAAATGCCCTAAAAGTAATTCCAAGGTTTTGTCAGGTGTATTTTTTCCTAAAAAAAAAAAAAAAAATTAAAAAAAAAATTGGTAATTTCTAGTCTTCTAAAAACTGCATGAAGTATCCAGTTACTGAGTGAGTTTTTTTTTGTCCCTGCTCTCAAATGTGGCATCACTTACCGTAATTAAATGAACTAATAATGGTTGTGGTTTATCTTTTCTGATTAAAAAGGAGCTCTGGAAGTAGAACAGAGCATGTAGCTCTGGGAAATCAAGTGGATTTGTTTAACTGTGTGTTAGGCATTTCATTTGCATTCTGGATTTAAAATATAATTGTGGAGCCCCATGGACACAGGCCAGCCACACCTCTTATTTTTAATTTTCAGCACTGAATAAGGACTTAGAGTTTGYATTCTTTAATCTTGCTTTACCTTGTTAAAGATATCAAGAAATTGAATAGTGTTTCCATACCCTAGAACCTAAATCCRGTTGAATATAGTATTAAAGCAGACCAGAAATCAGCTCTTTGAAACAGAATTATAGAATAACCTGAGTTGAAATGTACCCACAAGAATCATCAATGTCCAGCTCCTGGCCCTGCCCTGGACACCTGACAAATCCCAAATGAGCCTGATGGCATTTTCCAAATATTTTTAGAACTGTCAGGCTTGGTGCTGTGACCACTTCCATAGGGAGCCTGTTCCAGTGCCCAACCACCCTCTGGTATCCAACTTAAACCTCCCCTGGCACATCTTTGGGCCATTCCTTCATGTCCTGTCTCTGGTCAGAACAAAGAGACCAGCATCTGCCCCTCCTCTTCCCCTCACAAGGAAGTTGGAAYTGCAGTGGTCTCSTCTCAGTCTCCTCCAGGCTGAACAGACCAAGTGATCTCATCCGCACCTCATACAGCTTCACTTCTAGACCTTTCACCAGACAGAAACTGCACTTGCAGAAATCTAAAATACATTTACCAAGAGTAGGGTAGGAATACACAAGTCTGATCTGCTGGTGTTTCAAATCACTCAAACACGCCCTTGCTTAGGTCCAGGCATCATTATGACCAGAGCTACACAGCACTGCCCACAGGCTGGCCTGGCCTGACCRTGAATGTATGTATCCCTAAGTTTTATGTCTTCAAGGTATGCATTTTATTGCAGTTTAATTAAACAACCAACCAAATGCCCACACACCTCACAGTTTCAAGGAACACAAACATGACAATTTAAGTTTCAATACATTTACTTGTGCTTATTGACCATCATTTTAACTTTGACATGTTAAACTCTTAAGCTGCTTTGTAACATGAAGACTAGAATGTGTAGTTGGGATATACATGAGGAAATGGTATTTCTGATTTAAGAGAAGACAACCCCGGGAGTTCTTTTGCACAAAATATGAATATCATAAAGAAATAAGTATTCTCAGCTTTAGTGGTTTATAATTTGGCAAAATTAAAGGAATTTACTTTACAGCAAAAGGAATATCTTTAAAGAGGAGAGTTGTACAGAATTCTGAAAATAATGACAAAAATTTTGAACGTTATGAAGCATCAGGCAGGCACCAGTGCAAATGAGAGAGGTGCCTTTATAGAAATGTGGGGGTTTTATGAATCTGGAASTATTGCTATTGAGAGCATTAAGCTTTTTTTTTTTTTTTAAATTAGTGTATTATCTAGAGACAAAATACTTTTCATTGTATGCCATTATGTAATTTGGAACATATAATTGGAAGACTAAAATTCAAGATGTTTACACAAAATATACCTAAAAGGCAATTTAATTTTGGCTATTTAATAAACATGTCACAATCAAGGTAGCAAAATGGTCTTATCTGTTGGTAAGGATGGAAATGGGAAGAAGCGAAGCAGTCACTAGAGTTCCTCTGTCAGCAACAGGGCAGAACTCCAGTAAGGAACACTGTAAGAAAGGAGATGTACATGAGAGATAATCAAGCTAAGAATGAAAGACTTTAAAGGTTCCAAATTCTCTTCCACATTTAATTAAGAACTGCCTCGAATAAATAGGTTTCAGTTCCTTTTCTAACAAGCRGGATAAAGCTGTGTACTTTTTGGGATGGTGCCATAACAGAAGAGCATAATTGTCATTTATTTTTAAAATTATTTTAAAAAACTGAAAAAATTAACATTTTAGACAATTATTTTATTGCTGTGTCTGTAAACCAAAAAGGCGCTAAAAGAATGAACCATCTTTTAGTCCACTGAACAATGTTATCCCAATTATACAAACTTTGAGACAGGCTTGGAATATATTATTCAGATCTAAATAGCTTTTAACTTTGTGTTTGTAACAGTAATTATGTTTGTGCTCATTACACACCAAAATAAGCAATTTACCATTGAAGTTAATCTGTATTAGGGTAAATTTAGTGTGTTTTAAATTAATATAAAATATGTCCTTTGTGGTCATTGGTGTAATGAGCAGAACCTAATTTCAAAAGCTAATGTCACTATGCTAAAACTATTCTGAAGAATGTTTATACCTTTATGACCCAGAGGAAATGAAGTGATTACAATGGTGGTTCTGCCTGTTTCAATAGAGTTCATCTTCTGTTTGTGTGTGCTGGAAGGTTTGCCAGCTGCTAGTCTGAAACATAAACCAGGTACCTAAACAAGGGCACCAGGCAGGACTATGAATGAGTTCAGTGCCTCATGGTGCACCAGAATGTAAAGGATTTGGGTCACTTTGGGCATTGTACCTGTAGCCATAGAGGAAGCAAGAGGTGGACATGTAGTATTTTTCTTGTCTTCTCTTTTATTACCATAGAATTAACAGAATTTTGGAACTAACTTTAAGATAATTTGCRGAGTGAGGGGAAAAGTGCTCTTGTATGACTGGGAATGTTACTGTTCATACAAAATACAGATTCTTTATTTTAAGTTGGGAAGGAAAGGTGGTTAATTGCTTTCAAATGGCAAAGATGCATACACCAGCAAATTGCAAGTGGGATTTATGCTTGCTGTTTTATTTGCAATTCACTTGACTTTCAGTTTCACAAAATAATTTGCATTTGTAAATATTTGCATCTAATTTCACCTCTTTTGGCTTTCCTTCAGAATAAAACCATGAGTTAAGCAAAACTAAAACTGCAGATAATGAAGCCAGGGAACTATGTTTTTTATAGACATGCTTCCTATATTTGATTAGGTTTCTTTAAAAAAAGAAATAGTTATTCTTTGAGCATGAAGCATATCTTTAACATTGTCCTGTCCTGTTCTGGTTTTCTTGTATTTACTGGGAAGTTTGTAAATTCTACTCTTTAATTCATAAACAACCGCTGATGCCATCATTCCTGCCATCTGAAGCTTATTAGATTTGCATAGTGGCCTGATAGACTGTTCAGATCAAAGTGTGGCTTGTTCTKTTAAAAAAGCAAACATTTTAAGCCTTTATCAGCAGAGCCTTCTAAAGCTGCCTTACAGTCACTGGTGAAAATCAACAATATATATTATTGTACTGGAGACTGCGGRCTTTTTTTCTACAAGAACTTTAACATACAAAGCACAGAAAGAAAATATTGTGCTATAATAATGTAGAACAAAATCCATTTCTGCTTTGAAAAGTTTCTTGAAGCATTTCACATAGCGTATAATTAAAAAAAAATAAAGTTAATCTAAACTTTGTCTTCTTTCCAACATTTCCTTTGTAATTAGACCTGCTGAAGATTTTCCATCAGGGCTTTTTCATTGAACTATGTGTTTTTTGCAAAGTCAACATTTTCCACTGGAAATGGTTGGGATTTGCCTATAACTGTTCAGGTTTTGCATCTGAAGAACTCAAATACAAATTTCAGGTCTGTTAACATCTGAGCTACATTTGGGTTCCTGCTATATCCTACATACTTGGGGGATGTTTTGGCCCTGTCCTGTTAGGGACCTGTGTTCCCAGATAYACCAATGTTTTCTACTTTTGCGCATGTCCTGGGAGACTGTTCTTCTCTTTATGAAATATTTATGCTCACAAATAGTAACACAAACTACAATATTTGTTTAGGAGGCATAATTTCCCATGATCTTTAGCTATTTATTTACCAGTGGTCTGTGAGATGTGTTGGTAGGATGGTTATAGGAATTGTCGTAATATATTGAGAGATTTTACTATATTAATTACTTTAGATTTATTAATATGGTGAGCTGGAGTACAATGTACTTCATATGTCAGCTGAAGAATTCCCTACATAATCCTCACTTGCAAAATCAGATGCCATTAATTAGTAAACCTGCAAGAATGTGCTTGATTTTTGACGGTATCCTGTGAAATACCAGCAGGGAGGTAGAAATATTTTTTTTTTTCCCTCCAAGTAATAGATGCAAATGGCTGCAGCAATCAGCAAGGACCATGCCACTGATGGTTTCATAACACTGGTTGATGGATAGCCCATAGATGTTTTGAGCATACCAGCCATGAAGCTGGGACAGAGAGGACAGTGCTGGGAGACTTTGGCTGGCAAATGACTGAAATCATTCATGCCTTTAAACAATTTGCCACTTTRGAAGTTATCCAGCACATATTTTGGCAACCAATTGGAGAAAAATATATTTTATTAATAACTCTTTTCAGCTTTAGACTTGACTTCCGATTTCCATTTCTGCTTGCACCCATAATTCAAAAAAAATTTTTTATAGAAAACTCTCCTGAGTAAGAAGAGCTGGGACAGTATGTTGCTGTCTTTTATTTCTGGAATGTTCATGTTACTGAGATGGAGTAAGTAAAACAAAAATGTAATGGCAAAATAGTCCTTTTAAAAACAGAAAAAAAAAGCCTTCATTTTTCACATCCATCAGGCAGAAAAAATCGTAAAGCGGTTATACTCTTATTGTTGAAGGAACTGACATATAACAATATACCACATATTAGAAGCATAGATACCAAATGATAGAAAGGAGGTGAAAGAATACTGCCTAGGTATATGTAAGTAACAGCCATCATTTTACTCTGGAAATGCTCTCAGGTCCATCTAGTGATAACTCAGCTCACGTCCAGTGCAGAGTTTGTCTATCTTAGACGTATGGATATGAGAATGCTCAGTAGCAGCCAGCATATAATAAACAAAGTGATAGATAACATAAACAAAAGTGAAGCCAGKCAGGTTGGCAGCGGAAAATATAGAATTTGAAAAGTAAATCAAAGAAATTCTTTGGTTATATACACAAACTTTCTGACATGAGAGAACCAACTTTCACCCACTTAAGTGTTGAATTGCATACATGTGACTACAGCATTTAGACACAGAACATAGAAAATGGTAAAATGGCTAAAGCTGGTAATTTAGGAGAAGGAAAAAGTCACGATAGATAAAATCACATTCCTTTCAAGCAGCAATTTTATTCAYCTACTGAAAATGGACTAGTGAAATGGAGAAACTGCACAAGCAGTATGAAGCAAGTAGTCCCTTTTTTAGATATCATCTTTCTATGCTCCTTTTTCTTTCAGTGGTGTTTTTCCATTGTATTCGCTGGATCGTATTGTATTTGAACTCTCCATTCAACAGTCTCGTCTCTTCTGCTTCATTTTTAGTTAGGTTGCCATATAGTATGAGTACTCTAGTTGAATTTAGSACCTCGTTATCATAGATGAATACATGTTACTACTTTCTGAAGGAATTAAGTTTATTCAGAATCTTTTAACCTTTTGGATCAATAGATTTATTTTTTTAAGGACTTTAGACATCATGTCAATGTCAAATAAAGGGTGGGTCATTCCTAAAGACACTTACTCAGAAAGGGCAACTGCATCCTCAGCTTTTACTTTCTTTAGTTTTATCTTCATATGCTTTCTTTGATGTGTCTTTGGGTGGTTTCAAACCAAGTGAAGATGCATACTACCACTGGAGACAATATTCTTGGGAAGCTGCCACTTTTTAAAAAAAGGAATTGATTAAGGATTGTCAAGATACTGAAAGAGTGCTGCTGTCTCGGCATTTTCCACTCTGAAAAACATCTATTTGTGCTCTTRGAAGTTACTTAAACAGGGCTTAAAGCTTCAAGGACACTTTAGCAACATGAATCGTGTTGCGAATGTAAAACAGACTGTTCMAATTCTTCACTATTGATTTAAAATCAGAGCATTTTTTGCTGTTATCCACAACTGAGGGAAAACACAGGGTTGTCATCTGGAAGGGTATTAACACCTTTACCAGATGATACAGATGGACGGATTGCATGTTTCTGTGAACACAGAGAACAGTTTGACTTGGGAAGCATCTCCAGGGGCTATGAACATTGAGCCAGAGGAAACGGGAGTCTGAAGATGCAGAAAGTTCATTTTTCTGTTGGCTGTTGCCGTCTGGCTACCAGCTGCAGGTAAACCGATCAGTTCAGACTGGTGAATCTGAAATCAAGAAATAGCATTTTCAGGCAAGGAAATTACCCCTTTGTGAAAGGAAGTTCACGTAGTCATGAATAAAATCCACCGTAGTAAAGAGAAAAAAGTAATATATATTGAATATCAATCCAACTGAGACGTTGCTGTGCTAAGAACATTAGTCTACGGTAGATATTAAGAAATCAAAACCACACATGTACATAGTATGTGTTATTATTTTGAATCACTGCTGTGACCCAGCTGCATTAGATTGGAAGAGAAAGGGATTTAATTGCCATCTGGACAAGCTTGAACTAGAGGGCAATGCTGGTTGAAGTACAGATGGGACACTTGCAAGCATGCAGTGTTATTTTCTGTTATGTACATATGTAACTGCTGTCTTCTCATACAATGTATACTTTCTGGATATTTTATAAAGAATATATAGGAAAATATATCATTTTTCCTATATATGGAAAGGATGGAAAGAAGTGAATTAACCCAGATTTTTATGTCTTAGTTAGTACACCCATTGCTTCCCTGATTATGAACACAAAATTATGCTTAATTTAAAGGACCCTATTTAATTTTTCTTACCATCCCTGTCAAAGGTGTTTTGCTTATGTTGATTAAATAGTGTAAGTGATCCTCAGTAGCAAAAGCAAACTTATTTAAATGGAAGTTGACAGATTTCTTTAACATATACACTATATATTAAACTSGGGAATTCTGTACAGAACAGAAAATCCCAGATTTCTGTTGGGAAGTGATTAGATTAATGCAGCATCGGCAAGAGTAACACTACTTCTGTGGTTGATGTGTGATTACTGTAGCTTGTAAAAAATGTTAATTTTGGTCTTACTCAGGCCATCCTCTGGCCACTTTAGCAGCACAACTGAGTTTCTCCTGCTTGTAGTTTTATTGCTTGCTTCTGCTTCTGGATTATACTGCGTGCTTCAGCAAGCTGGAAAATTCAGATAATGTGATTGTTCTTACCTGGTAATGGAAATGCCTGTTCTCACCTGCCTTTCGGTTCCCTTGTTAACCCTTAACTTGTCTCAGGATTAGTGTTGCACGTAGTCCCTTAGCAGGCAGTGTTGATGGTCAGGAGACTGCCATTTGCTGCTAATTTCTGATGACAGTTTTTCCACACACTGTCTAGAGTCTGTATGCCATCACCATAATGCTTCAGCTTTCTGCTGGTTCATTCTACTCTTTTCTAAATTCTTGCACATGTTTGGCTTTTGTGACTCCTGTGCTTCTCCTTCCATTCTGATGCTCTTGATGATCTTTTCTTCAGTATGTTCAGTCTCCTCCCAGCTCTTTCAGCTTTTCTTCTTTGATATCTACTGCTGGATGACATCACTCACATTATTTTAATTTTATGCAAGTTACTCATAAATTAATCTTTCCAATCTTAAATAATTTTCTCCACCATTTTTATCCTTTTTTATAATTTCTTCTGTAACCTTATCTCAAAGGAAAATGTAATATGGCTAGAGCTCTCTGGAGGATGAGCTCTGCCAGGTGAGTGCAGGGGCACATTGCTGTGGTTGCTGATAAAGTTATTTTTCTCCTCAAGTGAAACTTTTCTGTGCCAGCTTCAGTGGCAATTACTGGCACCATGGCAAAGCAAAGCGGTGGAGAAATGTCTGTGTCTCACCTGATGGAGTTCAAGCTGAACTGCCAGAGAAGGTGGCTGGTGCTAATGATCTAAGCTGTGGAGTGGGACAGCACAGTCATGGGCCATTTTGTTCTATTTTGCTGACTGTGCTGCCAGAGCAGTAATGTGCTCCACAGTCAGGGTCACCAGCCGCTGGGTTGGCAGTGTCACCCTGCTGCAGCTGTTGGCTCTCCTAAAGGTTGGTTTAAGTTGCTACAAAGTTTCTGTCAATGACTACTCACTATTTAAATTTTTAATAATGTTATTTTCCAAGTACCGTTAGGAAAGAGGCTGCTTTTGTTCTTTGCCCATTCTGTTTCACTTCTTTAACTTACCATTTTCTAAAATGCTTTTCTAGACTACTAAATGCAAAGTATCTGAAAAATAAAGCTTAGATGGACATTTTTTAAATAATGAGAATGAAAAAACATAAGGAGCTGTGTTCATGAATCAGGGGCTAGTGGTGTATTTTTACTCTTACAGATCTCAAAATATAGAAAAGCAAAAAATAATATGGAATTTTTCATTGTTTTAGAAGAGCAAAAATGTAGTCAGTCTACTAGTTAAATGATACACATTTTTCAAAATATAGAACTGTTTTCATTAATAACATTCTCAATTTAAATAAACATTTAAAGTTTCAGAACAGTTTAAAAAAAAAAGAACTTCCAACATTTCCAATGTCAGATTTTCTTTGCGTAAGTTGATAGTGTAAAATTTCAATTTATAAACTGTGAAATGATCAGTGATAGTTTTAATATGAAAAATACAGCAATAGTTATTAGACATTTCAGAAGTCTCATGAAGGTATTCATTTCCAGCTAGATCATGTCTAAGAATTTAGCTGAACATCAATATTTATATTTAGGTAGTGCAGGAGTTTGAATCATACCTTCTTTCAAGTTCTAAATATGGACCATGTTTACATTAGTGAATCATAAGCATAGAACTTAGAGCTGAAATAAAATCTTTTTCTCCAAAGGTGCTTAAATATACATCACCCAAATCTTGGATCCTATGTACATATTTCCAAAGAGCTCTGTGTTTGAATACAAAACCAAAGCATTAAAAAAATATAATAATTGGTCTACACTTCTTGCAATTTCCTGTGAGTTAAAAAATTAGTATCATAGGAATGAGTCGGTTCTTCACTTCTTATGTACAAAAAGAACATTGCTGTCTTTACATTGTCTTGTGCACAATTATTCTGGGTGATTCTTGTTCATCTTAAGATGCAAGTTTTATTTCTTGGCACTTGCAATTTGGTGTTTTGTTTTTTTTTTAAATTAAGTCCCAACCTTCTCTATACCCATCTAGTCTGATACATAGTTTTTTAGACTACATTATTTGAATGCACAAAGATTCTGCTCTTTTACTCTGTGAAAACGGTATTTTTTTCATGTGTTCAAAACATATGGAATGCTCTCGAGGACAGACTGATCACTTCTAGCTGAATACACTAAGTGAAATCAAAGTGGCTTTTTAAGTTTTGTTTGCAAATTAGTTATTGCCCAAAGTCTGTGCTGATGCCTGATTCCAGAGCAGCTACAGTGGACAGAGAGTAGTGTTTTAAAGGGAGCAGTGATGGAAGACAAGAAGTTAAGAAAAYGTAGCATGTTCACTGTACATCATAAACAGGTTTGTGATGACAGAAGCTCTTCTGAAGGCTTGACTGGGAAAAGGCACATAATTTTTGGCATTCCTACTCTTATCTGAAGTATGTATCTTCRCTCTGAGATTAAGTAGCGCAAGAGTCTGAGGAAAGGATTTTATATTACTAACTGTAGTACATTGTGGTTTAATATGTTTTTTGAGACGTGAAAGGAATGGGTTGATAAGTTCCAATTGTTGTGAGTGAAGAAAAGCATCATAAATACCATTGATTGGTATTGCTTTGTAGCACTTGGGACGCAGCATTGTTCTGCTTGTGGTGTCCAGGAGCCTGATCTGGCAGTCAGAGCAGGGAAGTGACTTACTAACACTGGTGGCATAACTCAGTGTAGATAGAAGTGGACAGAATCCATTTTGCAAGTTTCATTGTCAAGAGTAGATTCTTCTGAAAAATGTTTTAAGTGTCTACCCTTTACTCTGGAAATGGTGCTTTATATTATTTTCATCTGTTTTCTCTATCTGCCTGATTGTTTTTAAACTGCAATATAGAACCTCATTAAACTGAACCAGTCCATGAATGTGCCCTAGCTTTATGTGGAAAAATGTAATTGCAGAAGACTAGTTTTAGAAGTCTTAACTGTAAGTAGCCTGAAGTAAAAGCAAACACTACTTTTGTTTTAGTGTATCTTTGGTATTTCACATACATCTTAAGAGGACTGCATGTGATTGCATGGCTTTTAWATCTGTAATGCATCACAATAAACATTTCCAGGAGGATCCATAATTGCTAGCCAGAGGTTTGTAGCTCAGATCTAAAATAAAACTGATCTTTTGTTGAAGGGAGATGGCAATTTCTGATGGTGAGTAGTACAAATTCATAACTGTGACTGAAAACTAGAAATAATTAGTGTGTTTAAGTGTTTTTATGAAATTGTACAATGTGCATTAAAAAATAGTAAAATAGTAATAATTTATCATGAAGCAGGCATGATCTTCCTCTGTGTTTATTTTGTTGAAGCCCTACGTTTAAATTTAAACTTCAGAATTTGAAAATTACCATATGCCCTTTGCCTACAGCTTTTGACATAATAGCTTGTAGGATTGCCTGGAAATTGTTTTCTGTTGTTAAAATTTCCTCCATTCAGAAAAAAAAATCCTGGAATAGCATAATGGAAGTGTCATGCTTTTTAAAAACATTTGCATTACCCTTGAGAAAATAGCATTTCTGGTCATTTGTGTACTCAGTCAAGTACCGTCCACCCATTACTAAGTAGCAAGGAAACTGGCATCAGACAAATAGCCGTTTTGTGTTCTTTGTTAAGAAAAGCTGTTAAATATTCATTTATTGAGAGGAAACTACTGAAAACAGAAGCAACTGAAAGCAGTAGATAGAATTATGTGTATGGCTGTTGCTGTCATTTGTGGTACGATGTACAGTTTTCACTACAAAAGGTAAAGCATTATTTGACCATTTTTCACCAGTTTAAAAGATATTATAAATAATGAAGACTTTTCAAAATAGGAAAGAACTTTTGGAGTTCTGTATCTAGAAAGAAGTGTGAATTTTATGTTATCGTCAAGGTTTCTTTTTTTAAGCCATAGGAGAATGAGCTTTCTAGTTTCCTTTGCCTTTCATGATTTTTTATTTCCTGACAGTTCATAAATTATTTCATTCTTACGATGGAACCTTTTGTTAATATTTTTAGGCATTTCTTTGAAAAATCTATTTTTTAAGCTCTGCATGAACTGGAGTAGCAACAGAGAAAGAGGCAAGAAAGATATGCAGCAGGTGATTGATAAACACCTGCCTAAACCAAGTTGTTTCAGTAGTATGTTCCTCAATCTCAGTTATGAATTCCATAATTAATTAAAAATTCCTAAGGTAATTTCAGGCTCATATGAAAGGGATACAGTAACCAGGTAAGCTTTCAGAGGTCCTGTGAAGGGAGTGGTTGGGCAACACCTTCATATCATACATCTTGTGCTTGAACAGAAGTCTTGGAAAGTGCTTATTTTTTATTTGTTTCATAGGACTGCCCACTGTATCAAATAAGTTTTTTACTGAGGGCAAGTATAATTATTTACTTACTTTTAGAGACTAAGGTTTGCTTCATTTCATAGTTCCTGTAAAAGCTAGTATGCAAAGCACATGGTATTTTCGTGTGTATGAAGACGGTGTTTTCTATCCACAATTTACTAGTTGCACACATTCCATATRTGGAAACATATTCTTTATGGAGTTGTGTCGTCAGTTTGAAATGTGTTAAAATTGTATACAAGAATTATATCCAATCTACTTGCATCACAGCAGTAGAGTCAGGGTATAAATAATGTCCTCTGCTTTGCCTTCCTGAACTTTTCAGATGCCAAATAATCTACTGACTGTTAATGTTTCCAGGCTTTGCTGTCTGTACATGATACTGTTGCTCAGAAGAACTATGATCCCATCTTGCCCCCCATGCCTGATGATATTGATGAAGAAGAAGATTCAGTTAAAATAATTAGGCTCGTCAARAACCGGGAACCGTTGGTAGGTAACCCTGTCTTTTGGTCTGGGGTTTTCTGTTTGCATGCAGGGTGGTGAGTGCTCAGATTATGAATGTGAGTGGGTGATACTAACTTGAAACATGGATAGACAGATACTACACATGGCTATTCATAACATTAAGTAATACACTTGTGACTTTGATTCACAGTCATTATTAGTAAAGCATATGAAATGAATAAAAAGATTTTGATCATCATAGTGTTTAAGCATTATATATGTGGGCCAGTCTGAGCATTTAGATCAAATATATATTTGTCTTTTATCTTGATTTCAAMTAATAAACTTATTTTAAAATGAGAGACAGAGAATGAATCCCCAAAGAAATCTTGACCTGTATTGTGAACTGTGCCTGTTAGCATTCATGTAAAAAAACATGACCTTTCAATACACTGAAAAGAAAGCATGAAAACATATTTTATAATACTTGAATTGAAATCTGGGCAAATTTAAGATGTCTGTTGTTGTACTTTGCATTATGAATACTAGAAAGTTAATATCTTCATGGGGATATCTGGAAAAATGAAAGGACTAAGCCTAGGTTGTATTACAAGAATATTAAAATGCTTTACTGTTTTGGTTATTTTTATTTGCTGTAGAGTGGGAGTCATCTTGTATAAATTTWAGCTATGTTCTTTTTCTCCTGCAAACCAGTAAGAGCTTTGTTTTAGTGAACAGCAGTCCTGGAGAAATAGCTGCAAACTTACTTTGAGAAAGTCATCATTCTGTACTTGAGATGACAGTGGGAGAGTCCTGCTTCTGTTAGACATWCAGAGGTAGCTTGTCCCACAGTAGATAGCTTACTGTCACTTTAATTCTTGATGGATTTCTGGCATCAATAAATAAGAAATGAGTTTTACTGACTGACTGTASGTGCCCATGGGCATAATTACAAGTTTGACCATGTAGAAAGTTGTGACTTTGTTTTAATGTGCTGATTTTTTTCCCTCAAATAATTAAATCACAGCTTTAAGCTTTTTRTATTTTTTTAATCGAAGAAATTATTTGATGAAGACAATAAGCTTGCTTTAGGATTTAGTATCAGAAAGATCAATTCTGAAAGGTATATGGAGATTTGAGCATACAGTGTGAAATGAAGTCTAATTGAGTAGCATATTTTTAGTGTTAATGAAAACACTCTTAAAAAATGTCAGAAAAGGCTTAATAAAATATTAACTTACATAGTTTCATGTTACAAACATGATTTGTTACTAAGACTTAGGAGTTAAATACCTTTGGTTAATAGTATCTCAAAGTGGGTTGGAAAATAGTAACTTTTTAAACAAAACTCAGATATTTTCTGAAAACTTCTATGAATTATATACCTTGTATATTGACTTTTGAGATTTTAAGCTCTCTGAAAGGGACAAAAACAGTTGCTTAAGACAAAGGTTATCCTYGGACTGTTCTTCAAATTCCACTCTTGCCTCCACACTCTGACGGGACACTGAGCTCTTCCAGATACCTGTGTGTSTMTTTAAGCSCAGCTGGCAGCTCAGCCCCCCACAGCCCCTCACTTATTTTCCCCAGTGGGATGGGGGAGAGAATCGGAAGGATGAACATGAGAAAACTCGTGGGTTGAGACAGACAGTTCAATAGGTAAAGTAAAAGTTGCATGTGCAAGCAAAGCGAAATAAGGAATTCTTTCACCACTTCCCCTGGGCAGGCAGGTGTTCAGCCATCCCCAGACAGCAGGGCTTCATCACTTATAATTGTTTCTCAGGAAGACAAAAACCATCACTCGAACATCCCCCCTTCCTTTTTCTTCCGCCGGTTTTATTGCTGTGCATGACAGCCTATGGTGTAGGATGTTCCTCTGATCAGGTGGGATGGCTGTCCCAGCTGTGTATTCTCTCAGCTSCTTGTGCACCCAGGTTCACCCAGCCTTCTCCCTGGTGAGGTGAGGAGCGGAAAAGGCTTTGACACTGTGTTAAGTGCTGCTCAGCCATAGCTAAAATATCCCTGTGTTAGCARCACTGTTTTCRTCACAAATCTAAAACATAGCACCATAGGAGCTACCATGAAGGAAACTAACCCTATCCCAGCCAAAACCTGTACAATCTCTTAAATCCACACTTGGCACAACTCTTGTGCTACAGAGGTAACAGAGAGGGRGTTTTAGATCTTTTACTAGACACGACAGCAGCCATGGAAAATATAAAACATGTGAGCAAACTAATTTCTTTGGTTTAAGACTGCTTTGTTTATTTACCAAAGTAGAAACAGCCTTACAATGGAATCTGTTGTAGAACTTTTATTAGGAAGAGGCAAAGGGTGGGAGCTAATGGCAGCATACAAGTACATGAGAATGGGGAGCTCACAAGTAAAATGAACTCAAACTCCTCAGCAGTGAAAGATGCTAAAACACAGGGCAATAGTCMCAAGGTGCAGCCCTAAGAGGTTTAGCCTAAGAATTAGCAGAAGTATTCCATTAGTTGGGAAGTGCAGCATTGGAGCAGACATGTGGAATCTGCGGCATTTCTAAGGTTCTACTTYATCTGTGTGGGAAAGCTGTATTTGTGATCTTTCCATATCCTGAGCCTATCTTGATGTTTTATTTTGTTAGAGAAGAGCTTCTGGTGAGTTGTGTTTCTTGTTTTCTAGGAGGAGTTCAAAGATTGTCGTGTCCTCCTCCTCCTCTTCTATAATGCACCTTCGATCCATTTTAACGTTATTCATCTTCATGTCAAACATGAATTTATTTGTGTCAGATTTATAGTGACTTATAATTATGACACCATCGCCACAATACATAACAAGCCTATTATTTGTCATTGTCTTCCCTAGATTTTTTTCCCCTTAGGTGGAGATGAGAAGAAACATGGATAGTAATTCAGATAAGGTTTTACCAAAATATAGCGTGGCAGAATAACTAAAGACAGGCTTATACTACTTATATTAGATCTACTGTATTTATGCTTCCCAAAGTTATTTTACTAAAAGAAGATACATCATAATCTCTKTTTACTAAGCTAATTATAATTTTGTTTACTATTTATTTCCATTTTWAATGGCTTTTCCTTCAGAGCTTCCTCTGAAGTCTTGGATATTATTAGTACAGATCAAAGAGTCTCTACTTGTTCAGTTTATTGATTCTCTATTGTTCTCCAGTCAAAAAGCACAACTTCCACTTGCAATATTGTATCAGGAATCTTCTCCTAAAAGTAACTGAGTTTGAGATTGGAGGTACTATACAATATTTTTACTAGGATAGAGATTGACTGGTTTCTTGACTTGACGGTACTGAGCTCTTTGAACTTTTCTTTCACTCCAGACACAGTCTTGTATTCTATTTGTACCCAAGCAGTATAGATTGTTTTCCTGCAAAGCTGTGAACTTTACATCAGTTGTATACCCTGGACATTGTGAATTGCATTTCCTTCRGATGGTTTCCAAGAGTACTCACTTTGAAGCAATTAGGCACTCTCTMAACTTATTTGGAATATACCTAGTGACCATTTTAATATAAAACTGCACCACGTTTCTTCTTGTGCTCTTGTTCATGCTTTACTCTGAGTTAAGCACCTCACTGATGTTCAGAGCCTGGGTTAATCATATATTAATGAAGCCTGAATTCCCAGGAGTAATAATTTCAAAAGAGAGGGAAACACATGGTTTGTAGGAGGGCCTTCTGATTTGCCAAATTTCATCACTTCAGAAGTCAGTGCTGAACTYTCCCCCAATTTTTTGAGAGAGGTGTTTTAAATTTTTTTGTTAATCCTTCCACAGTATTTGGTTTGGGGTTTTTTTAATGCTCTATTAACAAATGCTGTTCCAGCAGGGTCTCCCTCAAGTGAGGTGAAATTGTGTTAGGATGTGTTATTTTAGCAAAGAAATTTGGAACATCTTTTTAACTTTATTTAAAGAGAAAGAAACATCTCTTTTCAGAGACAATCCAAAATTCACCTCTCTGTAATTGGGCTTTTTATCAGAGAGCTTTGAGAGTTTTTACTTACGCCTACCTCCCAAAGGCTTTTTCAGCCACAGCCCTGTCCCTAGTTAGCATTCCTGATATCCAGGATAAATAACCACACTACCAAAAGTTCAGTACCTGGCCTCTTACTGCTTCCAGTTTCCAAATGTGATGCTCCAGGTTTGTTGCAGCTGTTACTGTGAACAGGATGCTTCTTCACATTAAGATGGTTGCTTCTGTGTCACAGATTAATTTCTCATAAATCTGGCCATTTGAAAACTAACCTCTGTGCCATGCCACGTCTAGAGTCACGAGAAAAATGGGCAGCTCCACAGAGTGACCCATGCCATCTATTTAAGAATACTGACTTATTGAAAGGACGATTCATTCTCCAGAGCTACAGAAGTAGCCTGGGCCCCTGGTTTGAACTATATACCTGGTTTCCATAGCTGAACTTGATCAAATGAATTTTGGTGATTTAAAGGATTTGTGTGTTCTGTCCATGCAGATGCTAGAGCTTTCACTTACCTCACACTTTTAGTCCCTGTAGCTCAGTTCACATTAGTGGATGAACCTAGCTGTTTTTCTGGTGAGATTAATTTGTAGATAGGGTTAGTTTTAGTCTACATCATCTACATATAAGTGGACATCAACTTTTAAATAAGTTCTCACTGTAGGGTAGAACTTGTATTTGCACTTTCAATAGTGAATGAATTAAAATAATGCTTTTAAAGTACTTGTTTGCATTTATCATCTGCATGTGCTTTTGTTTAACAGAGATGTACTCAAGAATGTTACTGGCATTTCAAATTCTCTTACTAGCAATTTATTTTACCAGCTAGTTTTTCTTTCTTTAAAAATAAAGATTTAAAATGCTTATATTCTGAAACCAGCAGATAAATGGATGAACTAATAAAGCTCACATCTGTGAAACCCTGAGCAATGCTTACCAATGAATGGTACGCATTAAAAATGAGGGAGGGAAAAGCAACTAARAACAGTGAAAGAGTCTTGCTGAAGGAGCTTGTATTATTTTTAGTGCTTTTGTATGGTATACCTTTAAACATTTTCTCAGTCTGATCACCATATGGCTCCCAAACTCCTTATTTTTCCCTTTAAAAGTATTTTAAACTGAGCTATGCTATTACATCTGTATATGTCTCATTTAGGGTAACTTACACTTTTGGCTCACAACACTGAAAATATTTTCCAGCTCTCAAGGTCCAGTCTAACCTTCTTCCATTTTTAAAGCTYTAAATGAGGAGCTGTGCTGCACATGTAACTGAAAGTACTGGAGCTGAACATCTTATAAGGAGAATTTCTTGCCAGATWATATATACCTCATAGTTTAAGCAGGGCTGGCAGCAGTACAAGAGAAGCTGCTTTTTCAGAAAATCAACTCCTCAGGTTTTCAAAAGAAATCCACTTGTGTTTGATGATTTATTTTTAAGAGTTCCAAATTGGGAGGGAGGTGGCATTTATAGARCTCTCTTTTTAATTTGTGTACTAAAGGTACAAATACATAAACTCAAATAGTGTTTTTCATGGATCTACCCACTGMAAACTTGGGTTAATTAATTTTCCTGTCATTTTTAACTTGTTTCTGTCCTTTGTTTGAAAATTCCAGTTTACCTATTATCTTCACAGGGCCATCTTTCAGATCAGTTAATCTGTGTTAGGAAAATTTTCTTTGTGCCAGTAGTGATAATCACATAGAGCATGAAGTGACTGTTCCACTTGGACAAGAGGCTTATTGTTAGTTCCAGATGCTGTCTGGGTCAATAGTGTGGTCTTTGATTGCACACAGCTTTCTTCTAGGATCTGTCTAAAAAGCCAAACAAAGTGAAGTACCACTTTCCAGACATCAGCATGGGGTTGGGGTAGTGGGTGATCACAGGGTAGAGCTGTCAGTCATTGCTTGCCWTTTGCATTTAGTGGCATTCAATGGTGTTGACTTCTAGGTAAAAGGTATAAAGCCTTTCTGATGAAGGCTTTGTCCTTGATTAATTAGGAGAGCTTGTTTTGGACAGTGTAGTGGAAATATACTGTATTTATATTTGCTTCTACCATCCTAATGCTGCTTTTTTCTGTTTGATGGATATACTCAGAAAAAAACCCAAAACACTTTTAAAAAAAGTTTAAGCATTCCAGGTATAAATAATAAACTTCAAATYAGTAGCTGTTGCTGCAAGGTCAGAACTTAATACTGAGGTATAAGCTAAGGGGCTTAAGGCTGTTTGATATATTCCTAAGGATATGCAATTCTTTTTTCACAGAAGTCTAGTCATGAGTTTCTTAAGTGAGATTAGCTACAGCTAAAACTATATTTGTGAAACTCTCAGACTAATTTGAAACTAATGCAAACAAATGCATGCTGACATAATTTCATAATAAACTATACACAGTAAGAAGGCTGGCACATTGCAGAATTAATTTGCTTATAGATAGATTTTAATACTAATTAATTTAGGATGTAAAATGAAATGCAAAAACATAGCATCAGTTTTGTAGCATAGCACCATAGCATCATAGTTTTGCTGTTGAGTGCTGGCTGCTGTTGATGTTTTAGTCAAAGTGAACRGTGAGTGTTTTAAATTTTTTTCTATTTGCAATAAATGCAACTTGCATATAAAAAATCAAATTATTCTCCCATTTTTTGTCTTAATGACTTGTGCTGTATTTCCATCTTGAAGGTAAAGGGAAACTAGTTTATTTACAGTCAGTGAAATTGCTAGCTGTAGAAAAATCTCAGTTCCGTTTTTTGTACAATTTTCAGCTCTATAAAGGCTCATAAAAAACTTAAAAATTGAAGTAGTGATAAACATGATGTTTATTTTAAACAATACATTCTAAACAAATATAATTCTATACCAAGGTAGCTATAAAAACCAATAAATTATTCAAGGAACTTCCTTAAAAAGTACATAGGTGTCAAGGCACTTATGTACCTTACTGCAAGCACA
This sequence comes from Malurus melanocephalus, assembly GCF_030028575.1. Lineage (NCBI taxonomy): Eukaryota > Metazoa > Chordata > Aves > Passeriformes > Maluridae > Malurus > Malurus melanocephalus. Next base: position 929,973 of record NW_026623450.1, read on the forward strand.
ACACTTCTCTGATGGAARGAAATTTTAACCAGTGGTGGCAGAATGCACATAGCACTCAGGGGTGAAGTAATACTCTTCATTCACTAATCACAAATACGGAAATTTTCAGAAAGTTGACCTCCCTGACAGAGTCCTTAATATCTCTGTTGATTAACAAAGAGTTATTGCAGGTAACTAATTAGATTAATATGAGAAACTAATCATGCACAGTTAAAAACCTATGGACAAGGCATGCTTTTTTTCTGTTGTTTTTTAAAAATAGTGGATGAAATCACCTTTTTGGAGGTGATTTTGCAGTTCGGCTTGCCCAGTTAAAATCCCCGTGGTGTTCAGTGCATTCTGTCTCCCAGAACAGGGCCAGCATTTCCTCCCTTGTTCCCCAGTTCTGCCTGAAAGGACACTCCGTGTCCCTTCTCACTTGTCACTGCTGCTGCCTGCTGCTTCCCCATCACTTTGTGCCTCTTCAATGCACCCTCACAGTTCTTGTTACATAGGCATTTTTCTCACCTAGACAGCTGTTGGAAATTTCACTATACAAAGTCAGCGCCCTGTACTGTCTATGCATAATGTATGAAAAATAGCCATGACTAACTCAGGAAATGCTCCMCTCCTCTGCATTTCTGTCCTGTGAGTATTCCAGATGAGCCCTAACATTCAGGGGCCCTTCTCAAATTTGTGTTTGTTTATTGATAACACTGTAAAGCAAAAGGGTGATCAGTGGGTACACAGCCAGTTCTGAGTATAAAATGCAACAATTATGAATACTGATACACCTTCTGTACCCATGTTGGAAATTATATTTTTGTGACTCCCATAGTATGTAATGTGGCTTGTTTTAATGTAGGAACAATTTATCAATTTTCAACARTAGTTTAATACAATTTTAGCAGCAGACTCAAGTAAGGTATACTGCAGTTAACATTAAATTGAAAAGCAAACCTTTCCCATCATTATGCCTTTTTCTTTTAACCCATGTGCTCACAGAATGCATGAGTTACTTCTGATTGAAAAAGTAAACACATTTTAAGAGGAGATAAAGAGAGCCAATGTATTTTGTATATTCTTTTAAGAAGAAAGTGTAATTTCTGGCTTATTAACATATTAATCCAATGTCAGCTTTTTGCAGTTTTACATAGTAAATTTTATTTAGTGTAGTGTATTAAAATTATGCTGAGATTAACAAAATAACTTTTTTTTCTTTTTTTGTTTCCTTTTTCTTCTCCCCGAGGGAGCTACTATTAAAAGGGATGAACATACTGGTGCAATTGTGGTGGCCAGGATAATGCGTGGAGGAGCTGCCGATAGAAGTGGTAAGGTGTTGCTGTTCTGCAYTAGCTGTTCAAGTTTTAGAACTCAGGAAAAGATGAGATAAAATGGAATATTTTGTAGAAACTAAATACATCACTATCACAAACAGTTTTCCAAAGTGATATTTCAATACCGCTGCAAGTATACTGATTTTTTTTTCGCTAATTCAGTTGCAGCAAGGTATCTTCGAGTTAGTGGCTACAGAGGGGTTTTTATATATRTCATTGTTTGTTTCCAATTGATGACATCCACTTATAAATCATAAAATATGCTGAGTTGGAAGGGACCCATCAGGATCATCAAAGCCTAATCCTRTCCCTGTGCCAGATACCCCAAGAATCTATGTGTGATTAGGAGGAAGACAGGGAGGTGAGTTAACCAACCACCTTATCAAACTTATCTGAGAGGACAGTATCTGTTACATTCACCATATATTCCTGGTTTTAAGTTAGACTTTAAAGTGTGTGAACAAGGGAGTAACAAGCTAAATGTTAGTAATGACAGTTGTTGTGTGATACATAGGTACAGTTCCATAACTTCTTTTTTCTCTGTAGGTCTTATTCATGTTGGTGATGAACTGAGGGAAGTGAATGGGATTCCTGTAGATGATAAAAAGCCAGAAGAAATAATACACATTTTGGTAAATACCAAACATTTTAAAATTAATTCAGGAGAGTTAAGACAAAATAATTGGACTTACGATTCTACTGTTTTTCTTATATATATTGGTCTTTTCTTCAAGTGCATCATTTACAAATCTGTCATTTCTCTTAGAGTGATTTTCCATGCATTACATATATATGAAATTATATATTACTTTTTAAAGAGTTAAAGACAGTTATACGGCAATAAAGATGTTGCAGAATGTTGCAGAATTCAGTTTATAATCTGCAGCTTTTAAGGCCCACCATGATCTTTTGAATTCAAACTATTTTAAATGTCTTCATTAGTAACTCATTGTCGTGTGGCAATTAATTTATAATACAGGTACCAGTTAGACTGTATAACTGGTATATGAAGATTTTATTTGACATTGATTTACAGTGTAGGCCATACATATTATTCTGTCTGCGCTCTTCTAGAATGCATAGTCTCTGAAGCCTGCCTGGTTTCTCATTATTGAAACACTACTGCAATTTAAGAAATTTAGACTTTTTCAGAAATATTTTTACACAAAAGAAATTGATGAGAGTCATGACAGCTCTGTTGTTCACGCTGTAGGCATTTCTAGATACATAAATACCTTGCTGTCCTGCTGAAGTGAGCAGCTATCTCACTGTTTTGGTTCAGTAACCAAGATGATTCATTTTAAGTGCTAACCTGCTGATATTCATTCTTGCTTTATGGTTTCATGTTCGCTACAGAGCCATAGTTTCCTTCAAAAATTAATATTTAAAAATGTCTAGAAACAAAATACCTAGAAAAGGTGTGAACAATTTCCCCATTTACCTTTTCAAGGTACAGAATAAACACCAAAAGCTAGTTAGAGTTTGTTTCAATAGTGACAAAATTATTGATTCCAGTCCTRCGGTGGGTGAAATAAGACCTTGGCTGCTGCCTGTCAAACAGTGAGCCTTGGATTGCAGACATGCCGGCAGAAGAATGTCTCGCCTAGTAGTGGACAGGCCTGTTTCCATTTTGCTTAAATCGTTGGCTGTCTTTTGCACTCTGCTCATTTTATGAAAACTGTCGGCTGCRTGCAATAGTAGCAGAGCCCCCAACTGATTAGCACTTCCTTCAATAGCAACATGTCACTGAGGCAGTGGGAATATATTGTGGTTAATAAGTAAAGTGTAGCCAGACACACTTTAAGTGGGATATAGGGAAAGATGAATGGATGAGGTGGTTGATGATGGCTAACTTGTTTTTAGATTTATAGTGGAGGGCTTTTTTTYCATTTAGTACACGTAGTCTATTCAAATATGGTTTTTTTTCTAGTTTCTTAAAGTTGCCAAGAGAATAAATCCCACCCCCCCAACAGCTCTATATGATAAATATGGCACAAGCCTGTTTGAATTTTTCTATAATTTTTTTTTTTTGAAAAATGAAATGTTAGTTTGATTTTTCCAGGGATGTCCAAACTGTGCCAGGAGTCCAGCAGTTGCTTCTAATATGCATGCATTTTAGCTGTAGCATTTTCTCCTGCCTTTGGTACAGAACTAGGACCTCTGAACCATGCATGTCCCGGTTTTYAACGGTCCATCTGCCCCACTAGAGAGGCAAATAAACACAAGGATTTCAAGTGAATATTTTAATTTTTGTAATACAAATTTTGGTTAAGTGAAGCTGTCAAACTCCAGAGAGTTTGGAAGAGGATAGACTCATTAAAGTTTCTTAAAATTCATTTGCATTTATTTATCATCTAAGATTTCTTTGAAGTGCATAGCTTAATTCTCAGTGCATTTTCTTTTCAAATGTTCACCAGGCTCAGTCTCAAGGAGCAATTACGTTTAAAATTATACCCAGTGTGAAGGAAGAAATGCCAATGAAGGAAGGCAAGGTAAGCAAGACAGTTTCAGAAGCCATTGCAGTGAGTGTTRTGCTAAGAATATATATATTTTTTGTCTGGATGACAGAACCAAGAAAGTGATTTATGCCTGTGGACTCAATTTTYGTAATGTGACAATATATAGCACACTGTACACTTCAGTACACAGGTGCTGAATTTATGAGTGGGTGTAACTTGGTTCTTAAGCCTGAACTCTCAGCTTTGTAGCTGACAGGTAATCTTCCACCTTCTGCAAGGACCTGGCTTGTTTCCAAGTACTCCTTCCATCATACACTAGGTAGAAGACACTCAATAGCATCCTCATTCAACAGTATCTTCTCTGTTCTTCATGTGGGCACACTATGCACCTGCAAAGTCCTGCTTGCCTTGAGTCACAGGGCCTTTACTCCACTGAGACTGCAATTGCAGAAGCAATGAGTTGAACATTCCCACATGAATTTCTCATGCTAGACATCCATAAGGTTGTTTTGCAGCAGTAAATATTTACATTATTCAGTTCAGTGGTTTTGAACAGTAGAAACAGAAAAGGAAGATAYCTTTGGACTGTATTTTGATTCTAAAGATAAAACATGGTTTGTTTCAGATGTTTATCAGAGCCTTATTTGACTATGATCCTAATGAAGATAAAGCAATTCCTTGTAAAGAAGCTGGACTTGCTTTCAGAAAAGGAGATATCCTTCAGATCATGAGCCAGGATGATGCAACCTGGTGGCAAGCCAAACATGAAGGTGATGCCAATCCCAGAGCAGGCTTGATCCCTTCAAAGCATTTCCAGGAGAGGTGAGCTACTGAGAAGCATAATTTAATTCTTTTTTGTAGTAAGAGACTTATTGCTGAGTTGTTAAGTTAGCATAGTTGGCACGTGTAACGCTCAAAGATGACATGGGTACAATAAACGTGCATTTGCAGCAGGACAACTGAACTTGGAAACATGTTGCTGAAACACTCTGGATTTCCTTATTTCTCTGGCTATAATTAATAATGACAAAAACTGATAGGATAACACTGATCCAGACTGAAAGAAAAAACATATGGAAAATAGCACATCAGTATCTGCGTTCACACTGATGTACTATGCAGGAGTAAGAACTGCAGCAGATTTTGGAGAGCTTACAAAAATTTCAGGCAAGATTTAATTTTTTTAGATTGTGAATAGGTCGCACTGCTTTAAGTTAATTTCTTGTAAAATCTTCTGAACATTTTCAATAGTCTCATGATATTAAGTGTTTATTAATCCCAAATTTGCAGTGAAAACTGAGGAGTTTGTGTCTTTCCCCCACCACCTCCCATTTTATAGGAGATTTGCACTAAGAAGACCAGAAGTACAGATACAGCCACTGAAAATTTCCAACAGAAAATCATGTAAGTCTGTTAACTTGGAATTGAAATGGAACTCCACATCTCTAACCTTATAAAATAGCAGTTTTTTTCAATTATAGGATGCATATCTCCTGGGCATGACATCTTCTTGATCCCACTGTATCAGTAGGAAAATAAATACAAATAATGTCATTAAAAGCTTTAAAAGCAGCTAGAAACTTTCCCAGCCCTCTGTTTTTGAAGCACTGAGCCCAGTTAATATTTTGATATATAATTTTTGAAAGGTTGAAGGGTGTTCTTTTAATGTTGAAATACTACAGAATTGGCTCAACAGTTTGTATAATTCAGACTGCATCAGTACAGTGAAATYTAAATTGAAAGTAAGATACATAGTTTGATAGTCTCCCTTTCTCTCCACCATATAGTTGGTGACTTTTTGTGACCCAAGAAGCAGTACAATTTTTTTAAAAGTCAGAACATTCATTGATACACATTCACAGAATTGCTTCTTGTTTTTTAAATAAACTCATCCTTATCAGTCTCTGCTTTTAAATACAGTAGTTGCGCAATATAAGAAAAATAACATCTAAGAAAGCGCATACATCGAAACAAATATTTTCTCTTCACTGGAATTTACATCAACATCTGTTTTAAGTATTATTGCATATTTTACTTGACCTGTTATTTCTTTCAGTTGTACAGACTCTAACAAAGTCAGCAATGTTTGAAACTATCAGGCTTCAGTAGGATCTAAATCTTAAATATAAACATGATTGTGAGTTCAACTAGAAGTATTCAGAAAGTGGTCTAATATTTCCAACCACCTTTCATTACCTAACTTTGAAACACAAAGTATGGATACTGTGGCAAACAGTGGATGCTGGCACACTAAGTGCTGAACTAAATGCTTTTAACTTTAAAACTTCTCACCAAGGTTTCTATTGGAATTTTCCTAACTTCTTGCTATGGTTGGTGTGTTCTGAAGCTTGACAATTACTGTTATTTTTCTAATAGTCTGCATTTTCTATCTTTCATTCCATTTCACTGTTTGATTGTGTGTCCCAAKGCTATTTTTAACTCCAAAGCCCTTGATTAGCTTTTCTAATTACAGTAACGGATATTACAATTGCACTATAGCTTTTCTATTTACATAGATCTTGGAAACAAAGAGCAGCTCCTCCAGCTTGTAGTAAATCTGTTGTTTTTCTAGGATCTAGGTCAAGTTGCTCTGCCCCAGTTTTGGAAAAGTGTCTGATCCCGGGGTATAGCTATTTCTCTCTGCCCACTGTTCTTGAGTCTGGATAATACACTCAACAAGAGCCGTCAATTAAGGTGGCACTGATGCTTTTGAAGAGGTAAATCAGTTGCTGCAGCAACACTGCATGAACCCTTTTGTAATGGACTGCATCTTTCTAGTGACCTTCAAGTGAAAGGTTTTACAAGATGCATCTCACCCTTCCAAAGAGGCAGCTGAACCTGATTGGGAATTGCCAAAATTACAACCCAAAGAAGACCCATAGTACAATGTCTACTGTTATCCCAGTTTTTTCCACTGGCTGCCTTAACTAGCTTAAACAGGGGAGAAGAGTTCCACTCTTCCTCCCCTTTAAAACATGACAGAGTGTAAGGGTCGAGTAGTATGCCTGTTACTGTTCTCTTTTGGATTTCTTTTGAACATAGTAAGTTCCAGCTACAGACCATCTAGAAGAAAGTGGTGCCTCTTGAAGGAGGAAAGACTGCAGAGTAATGTAGGTTTGTCACTCTCTCTCCCTTTTTTCTTAAGACAATCTGCTGCTATATCTGCCAGATTTTCATGGGAACAGGACAAGTGCTGTTCTCAGTAGAGATTTATCCCTTCATTCAAAGACTAAACATGTTTTTAGTGCTGGGAGGGAATTCAGATCCTTCATAGAGAAGACATCTTAAGGATCAGAATTCAGCTGTAGTGAAAAACATTGTGACTAGGATGTTGCTCAAGATGCTCTCAGGAAAACCTTCCACTTGCTTCGATTTTCAAGATTCTGCTGGGAAACTGCACCTTTGTGATTTTTCTAAAGTTAATCAGCATTTTCGTGTTACCAAGCATAGCAGTGAAGCTGTGAGATGTGGAAGCCTTGTCTGTATTTGTGCACAGCAATCATCTTGCCAAAACTGGGAGATGCTGGAAAATCATGCATTGCCCAGCTGAACAAACAACATTCTGACARTACCAGAAACATGTAAGGAAGGTGACACAGAGAACAGAAAACTGGAAAGAACTGCAGGGTTCTTTTTCTTTTTTTTTTTTTTAGCCCATATATGAGGGTGGGAAATTGATGTTTGGTTTCTTCAGATTCCTTTTTAATCCTTCAGCTTAATTTAGGGGTTTCCAGTGCTTGGAAGAGTAATTGTGTGGAGAAACATGTACTGTATATCATCCTGAACTTGCTACATGTTGAGAGGCTGCTTACTATTGTAGCGGGTCCCGTCCAGTTGTGTGACCTGAATTTTCTTAGCATAAAAAGGGCAGTTTTCCAGTTGATATTCTTATGGCTTGATAAAGACGAAAACCTGTTGACTTCAGGAGAGCTGCTGAAAGAAGTCCCTTTCCTGACAGGACTGGGAGTTGCACTAGGAAGCTTTCTTGACACATGGTATGTAGCCATGGATGTTGGTCTGCTCTGTTCGGTCAACTCATTCCACAAATCACATTACAAATTCCAGAAACTCATTACAAATCATGTTTCGTAATGAGGAAGAAAGCTTGATGCATASCTTAATTTTTAATAGGGAGAATCAAAGAATAGAACTCTGTTCTCTTGAATGCTCAAAAAAAATGTGAGTCAGCTCTGGTTTCTTAGGTGGGCTTCCAGGGTAATAGTGTCCTTCTACTTGAAAATTAATCTGTCAGTTAAAGTCAYATAATATGAAAGAAGTATCCTATAACTTCTTTTTTTCTTTTCTTCTTAAGCCAGTCCTGGAACTGGAAAGGGCATTTGTCTAGACAAAGATCTCTCTGAAACGGTCAACAACAGTTTTTCCTTTGATGATTAAGTATGATTCAAACCCTGAAAGGAGGTAGATTGGAATCCTTTTGGGAACCTTATTTTTGTTTCCTGTTTTGAATTTTTCACTCTTTTCAACATAGCAGTGTGTGTAGTTGCTATCTTTACATATATTTGAGTATCATACATTTTGAAGCAAAATAAAAGTGGTTTTTTTTTTGGTGATGCTCATATGCATACCCTTATTGAGGAAAGAGTAGAAAATTSTTTTACAAAACTTTTTCTGCAAGAATTATTTGCACTGAAATGAACAAACACAGTCTAGTTCTACATTATTAAAAGGATCAATTTTTAATGGAAATGCCAATTCTTATTTTCTCGTTAATAGCCAAGTGAGCTATTCCATTGTGTCTATGTGTGAATGCACATGCCTATCCCAGTATTTAGCCCTTTTGGTGAAAGCTAAAACAGAATCATTTCCACATTGTACCTGCTAAAGTAAAAAACATTTAATGTGTCGTGTACACTGGAGGAGGGAGCCTAACAGTGTATACTTTGTATGGAAAGGTAAGTGAAATCACACTTTTGCATGTGCAAATGGAAAAGATGCACAGTTTGATGGTATCAACAAACTGAAGTTGAAGGAAACTGGCAATGCAGGTGGAGCCTGTGCTGACAAGAGGAAGATGTAGAAAAAGTAGGAATAAAAAAATAAAGGGAAAAGGGAGGAAGTGAATTTTTTTTATTGAGGATGAAGAAAAGGAGAAGGTATTGCAACAAGGGCAATGGAAGAACAGATGGACAAAAGCTACCCATAAACCCCATTAAGCAAAACACCACAGAGGATGGGCTTTGAAATTATTAGATTAATGCAGTTTACAGTATTATGCAAAAGCATTGCAATCATCACTATTTACACTGTGGTTCAGTTCCTTTTTGATTCTGTTTAAATAAAATATTAATATTTTTATTTTGTAAATGTCTGTGAAACAGTGAATGCAAAAAATTACTGACAGGAACTCTGACCTGATTTGTTTTGCTGTTGTTGGTAGAAAACCTTAGTAAGTTCAACAGTAATATTTGATGTATAAGTGGCTGTTAGGTGTTCTGACCTGCTGGTGAGATTGATATGTTAATTGTYGGACTCAGGGTTAGTGCAGAAATGATGAAGGAATAACAAACCACTGAAGTATTTTCAGCATTTCTTTCCAATACTTAACAGCAATAACTTTTTCAGCAAAAAGCAGTTTTGTACATTAATACTGTGGAGAAATTATACTGGGGAAAAATTGTAAGAACAAGCATCACAGGAAAAAAAAAAATAGGAAAATGGAATGAAAGTAAAGGARCAGTTTCATGAGATTGTGTGAGTAGGACTAACCTTGCATGTACCTGAGTGGGTGTGACAAACCTCTCTGGATTAGAGGGAGGTACTGTAAGTGTGTCTGCCTATGTGCAATTGGCTTTCGTGTGTCTGAGCTTGTGAGCCACTGCTGAATGCCAGATCTGCAGAAACCTGTTCACCTGGTATTCCTTAATAATACTTAACAGTATTCCTGGCTTGGACAGCTTTGTGAGCCAGAGCTGGCCTCTCTGCATTCTCCTGGTGCAGCATGCTGGCAAAATTGGAGTAACAGAAGACTTTGTATGGAGAAGAATTATTTGTTTAATGGCTCCCAGTCTGTTAATTTCAATACAAAGACTGTAATAGATATTGCCAACAGGTTGGTTGTTCTTGCATGTGTRGCTTACTTTAATTTGTAGGCAAAAGTGATAATCTGTTTTTTTTAAGAAAGAAAAATCTTTGAATAACAACCAAATAACCTACTCTTCTGCAGTTGCTATGAACTGCAGTAATCAGCCAAGAAATTATATTCCTTTAGCTTAACTTTTCTTTCACAGGGGTTACTGTGTTTATTCTTATGTTATGTATGTGTTGTCTCTGGTATGAAAATTACTGGTAACTTTATATTTAAACTAGTGTAGCCTGTAAACTGTTAAYTTGTGCTCTGCATTCATATGTGTACGTGTATATCCATACCCTGTGTGTACAGTTTAACACATGTATGTAGCATATATGACAGAGCTGTTCAGAGATGTCTTTTCCATGAAAATACATTCATTCTGTAAATATAATGCTAAATGTAAATACTTACTGTAACAAAGCCATCACCGTATAGTTTTTCTAGGGCTTAAAACCCATTTTACTTTCAATTTTGATTTACCATATGTGATTGGCATTGTATGAGCAAGAGGAAGGACTTAACTGCAGCCAAATGGTGTTCAYTCAAACAAGATGTAACCCAGTTTACCCGTAGTTGAGTGTCTTTTGAATTGAAGATTGTGTTCTGCCAACAGAAAAATTTAAACAGGCTAAAAGAATAAATGCTTTATACCACTTGTATTTGAAGACCAAGCATTTAGGATAAATSTATGGTAGGACTTTTTTGCTTGTCGTAATTGCTGCACAATCTGCATTAACTCTGCATTTCTTCTCAGTATTTTTCTGTGTACATATTTGAAACTTGATTGCCCACCTGCAGGTAGTTACGAGTGTCAACAAAAAATAAACCAGACTTATAGAGATAAATTTACACATTAGCATTTTTGTTCAGAAGTCTCTTGTCCTTACAAATCTTAACTTCCTACTACCACAGAGAAATTAAGGAAACCTGAAGCTGGATGACATTTGAGTCAAGGTCACGTGAGACAGAACTGGAAAGGGATCTGTCCTTCACTGCAAGACTATCCTTCTTCATTTTCCAAATTATCTTCATAGAGATACTGTTATCTGATGGGTTTATGAGAAAATTAAATTAGATCATCTTAWATTTCCTATTGCATGAACATATGTATCATTCAATCTACAAAACTCCATAGGATAAAAACCTGCAAAACAGTATAAATGCTGATTACTCTGTGGAGGTGTTCATCACTGAAGAGTTTTTAATGCAGACCGTTGTATGTCACAATTTCTTGCTTACTAAAGTAAAGTATAGTTTAAAGAATAAAGCAACTTGTTTGTGATAAGAAACTAGAACAGAGCTGCTGGATCTAATTTTAGGTTGAGAAACATTTAAGTAAAATTGCTTGCTGGAAATATTTTTCGAAGGAAGTCAACAAAAGCTAAAAATCTTAATCTGGTGCTGGACTGTTCCAAASAGTTGAAAATGTTCCTGGAAATGGCCCTGGTTTTGAGCTTCCTAAGCAGTATAATTTAGRTGAGGCCCCCCAAATCAAATTTTGWTTACATTTCAGTTAAAATACATACAAAAACACAGTGTATGTGATACTGGTTTTCGTTGTTATAATTAAGCATTATTGGCAACGCTGAAATCTTTCTAAAATGAATAAAACTGTCTACTTTCTAAGCTTCCATTGCACTTGTGTTTCCTATTTCTTCTTTTCCCATTTGTCTTGTTACGGTTTTGTTGTCATTTCAAAAACCTGTTTCATTGCTATTTTCTTTGGAACTTCCTCTCCCTCCTTACCACAATACATTTAATTGATTGTATTCCTTCTTTTCCTTTTTGTTCTATTTGTTCCATGTTGCTTTATGGTTTGGATGTGGGTTTTTTTTTCATTTTATCATTGCTTTAGTTTTCTTACTTCCCATCAGATTTCCWCCTCTTTAGTCTTCATTGTACTTGCAGATATAGACCTGTATTTCCTTTCTCAGCGCACTTCAATTTAGTGAAACTGTGTTGGCTCCAATTTTTTGTGTCTCAAAACTTCAGAACTTTGGGCACACACTGCATGCACACAACTGCTTCAAGATGCACAGAGCTCTGCTTAGTAGTGGATCACAATACAAAGTTTCCTGGCAAGTAACCTCTGACATTACTGGGACACACAATAGCTCTGGTRAAGTTCCTTGTAAAGTTCAAATTGGGAGCTACATGTTGACTGTTTATAGCTGCATTAAGCTATTAAAACGTAGTGATTTCCAAGATCTTTTCATTACAGGTTGTTATTTTCGCCCTTAAGAGTAGCCCAAGAAAGTTAAGAGTAGTWTTAAGATTTTTAACAAAACACAGAAAGTTCAGAACTCCTTCAGTTTATCTCAGCATTAAACCTCAGCCTGTAGATGTTTTGGCTTATGCTCTCTGGGACCAGCTGACTAACTTGGGAATCCTAATGCCTTTCATTTATGGATAAGCCTGTTCCCTTTTCTGGCAGGGGTAGCCCAGAAGGCTGGATTCCCCTGGTGCTGTAACCCCACCATCTCCCACACTGGCAGGACTCCCRTGAGGTCTGCAGTGGTCAGGGTTGAGCAAGTGTACAGCTGTACAGACAAACCTCTGTCCATGTGTGCATGCACACCTCCCTTGCTTCTGGTCTGGTTTTTGATGTTCATAAATGAGGACTTATCTGTTACCAGTGTTAAACTACCCGACAGTATTTTAAAATGCACACTCACTAGTTATGTCATATAACTTCATTGAATTCAGGAGACTTCTAAAATYTATTTATGTAAACTGGTTTTGAGTGTTAGTGACTTGTTTTCAGGAGATACATTGCAGTCTATTGAAAGGCATGGAAATGGAAATGTAGAAAAACTTGTCATACATCACAGAGAAGGAGAAAATAATTAGTACCTGGAAGCCAGCCTGCCATTTTAGACCCAGCTTTAGGGCATTTGTCAAGAACTGGGAACTTTTAAGGTCAAGAGAGGAAATCTCACTTTCAACTCACAAAACTGTCTGCGCTCCTTTAAAGTACCATATGTAGTCAACCAAGCAGTGTTTACCTTAGAGGTCTTCCCAGCCTACTTAAACCATGTGGTCACCTTGATCATAGAAATAAACTTTAAATAAGATTCAGAAAATCTTCTAAATTAATACATTAAAATGTAAGTAAGTCCTCAAGAAAAATGGTACCAAGAAATGATTGCACAAAACAGTACTTTTCCTGTGGCAGAAGAGACTCCCATGTCCATTTTGTGACATGAAATGAGAAGAGCCCTTCCATGTGGTCGTATATGCACAAGAATTTTGACCTAGCCTTTGTTTTGTACGATAGTTGTGCATAAAAGGTTGTAAAAYAGCTTTTGAATACTTTTTTCAGAATCTGAGAAAAGACATGCTTCATGGAAAGTCTTTGAAGTATATATTTTAGGCCTATTTATCCACATTCCAAAGGAAATTTGAATGAGAGGTAGATTACAAAATCTGTCTATAAATCTTAAGCTTAATATATATTTGTGAACAAAAATTCATTATATTAATCTTGCTTTTCTCTATAACCCCAAAGATGATTATAAAAATGTATCTTTTCTACTATCTAGGCAGCAGAAATTTGTTGATTTACTATAGGTAAGGRGAAAGTCTTAAGTAGCTCTATTATATTAGGATCATGTCAGAGAAAATAKTACAAGAGTATATAAATTCTTTCAGCATGTGTTCAGCTGCTATTGTAGTTTCCAGAATAAATAAATACATTTTAAAGCCATAACCAAAAAAAAACCCTTCAAAATTCATCTCCAAARTCCTAGCTGTTACTGTAAGGACAGAAAAATACTGAGACCATTTCATGGTAGAGATTCTTAGAAATTCGAGGTTAACACTGATTAATTGGAAATAACAAACTTTGCATTTAATACTAAAGACAACTTCCATGAGAACTGGGTAAGGTCATTGCTACCAAATGAATAATTTAACAGTCTTAAATGGGAACTTTAAAATGCACATAATATTTTAATGCCTTTTTATGTCCTTTTCTAAGTCTAGTTAAACTCACTACTGGTATGTTGGTATATGCCTCAATATAATAGGTGCTGTCAAGAGAATTTGAGAGTAGCTTACATACCTGATTTTTTTTTCCTATTTATGAAGTATTAAACAATAATACTTTGTCTTTTTGGCTGTTCTAAGATGAGGAAGCGGTTGAGTGTGGTAGGTGCATTTTTCTTCTTCAATTTAACTTTCTTTCTTAAGTTATGTTTTCACTCCATTTAATGATTTCCTTTCCTATTTTTCCTTTGTGCTTCTCAGAGGAAATTGAAGGTACATGTATAAAAGTTTCCCTGAATAGCCCAATAATTTTATTTAGAGAACATGTGTTTAGAATTAAATTGAATATAGTCTAATGTTTCTAAGAGATGTTATATATGTGATGCTTTTATATTGCCACCAAATACATTGAATCATGTTTTAAAGCAGATAAAAATAACTTCCTTTAATGATCAGTAATTTTAACCATTGTTTTAAACTTTCTCACTCTTGAACTTCTGCAAGATATGTATAGAAAAGTAGTATGATAAAATAATAATAGCAGTACTTGTGTGGGCTGGGATGGAAAGARATAGTTCCAAGTTAATTACATGGCCATGAGAGGTCTTGCATTTCTAATTAATACTGACAGACTATTTCTCTGAGATGGCAGAAAGTTCATCTATGTGGTATCATCATTACTGTTTTCCCTCTGAGTATAGCCGGTTACTGTTATGTTTGCAGCATATGTTAAAGTAATAGCAGCTGATCTCTTGTGGGTTTTTGTTTGGTTTTTTTGTTGTTTTTTGGTTGGGTTCTTTTTTTTTTTTTTACTTAAGAGGCTTTTGTTTAGAAAAGCATTAGAAATTGTAGCTCATATTTTTGATCAAAGAGCCTCTGGCATGTAAAAATATACATTATAGCTATTTTATATTAAATGAGAGGATGTGTTCTTGATCAAAAACCTTTCTGTCTAATCCAGTGAGCCAAAACTTAAAGCTGAAGTCTGATAATGTATAGTGTACAAAAAAGCTTGATTTACATGAAATCACTTCGCTTTCTTTTAAGTGGCATATTTTCTATTAACTGGTAAAATGCAAGTAATATGGTGTTAGAATTCTTTTTAGAATGTTTGTTGTCATCACTACTTTTGCTTGAAAAGGTAAAAAGATCAGTGTGCATGCTGCAAAATGCAAGAATATCTCCAGCTAAAATATAAAACAATAAATATTGTTTTATGTTTTTAAGAAAATGGCTTTTTGAAGGCTTTTTAATGCTATGCTTTGCACAGTTGTCATTTTTGAAGTAATTTCTTCTGTATTTTTTGCTGGGCTTCTAACTATTCTGCTTTATTTCTTGGCTCTTATTCTGTATGCTTTTACACTTCGTCCAGAAGATACTGAATGTGCTGGTCACAACAGTGGATCCTATCTAGGTGAGCAATTGGTTACAAAAGACAATTTTGTTCCTTTCTTTCAGCTTCTTTTCCCTGGAGCTACTGTGTCCACTTTGCTTTTGGGGGTAATCTGCATACAAATGACTCTACTCTGCATGACAAATGCATGAATATTAAGGTTTTAAACATGGCTCATTGGATTTGACATAAAGGGTTTATGTAATGTGTGCCTTTACCTGGTTAAACATAGGCTACTAAAATACTGGTTTGATTTAAGGTCAAAATTAAGGTGCGTGAAGCRAACAATGTGTTCAGTGAAACAAAAATGTTACTGTGTCATGCAAAAATTAATTAATTATTTAAAGACACTTTCATGGTTTAATTCAAGTTTTGTGTACMCATTTTCCTTTGTACATGTCTATCTAACCATTTTGGGAGGATTCAGTGAGAATACAGAGAAAATTTGCAGGCACCAGTTCTTTTCCACATKACAATATATAATAAGTCATAATAATTCAGTAGCTTAAATTTAGCTTTAAAGCTAGTCTGAGCTCAATGTATTATTGTGGGGAGCAGGGAAGAGGTGRGGAACGTGTCCTTTGGCTTCAGTTTCAAGATTCCAAATTTCAAACAAAGGTAACATTTAAAAAAGGTGAATGTTCCATGATATGTTTCAACTTTTTAATTTGTGCCGTTTTGAAAGCTATGTAAAAATATTTTAGTTGAAACTGTCCAGAATTCCTGCCAGCTGAAGGCTGGCTGGAGCAGATTTTGTGGCAAACAGCCTTTTTCCCAAGACTTTCATCCTCCTACTACAAGAGTAGAGGAAGAAACTTGTCAACATACTTTAGTACATCCAAGCCATTGGTCTCACTGAAACATCATAGACAAGTACTGTAAATTAGAGTTGGTTTTCACATTGCGCTGTAGTGGTTTTAAATGTGGTCTATAAACTCCTTCAGGTACACACAAAATACATCATTGAAAGAACTTTGACCATTTTACAAAACCTTTGTATGGTATAATTCCATTACGCGTTTGCAGAACTCATTGTCATCTGATTATGCTATTGAATTGAACTTGTACTGAAAGATTGATTATGTTTGGAAAATKATAATCTGGATGTGATTCGATATGAAATTCATTTTCCTTATCATGTAATTCCTTTGAAACAGGAACAACATCTCCCCATCTTTTCTTTCTGTATGCAAATACATATTGCACGAATTCTTAGGGTGAGATGATCATGGTTTTGCAATCAGATCTGAGTGGTCTGCTGCTCCATTTGAGAATGAAGGAAACAAAATAGAATCCACCTTTTCTTGGTGCTGTAGCCTCTTTCAGTGAAATATTTTGGTCCACAGTTACCAAAAAGACTGTTGTCCCAGATGCAAAGAACAAAAAATCAAGGTGGGGTGTAGTTTAATTAGGCAAAACTTTGCAAAAATTACTGGAGAATTACTAAGTGCAGTTCAGGCAATGATTTCTTAACTAAGAGGTTCAATGTAGTGGCRTGCTACCATCAGTCCAGAGGTGCTACCTTCAGCCTTCTCATGCTGGGTATGTGTTTTTGCAATGCGATGTCAGAGAGGAGAGTCAGAAGGCAGAAAAACTAATGGTAGGACCAGTTTTGGGGTAAGGACACAATGTATTCACTGGTTRTGAATAAGTAGCTTTTTGGTTTGGAAATTAGAGGTTTCTTGGAGCTCTTCACTAAGAATCATTCATTAAACATTTTCCTCTCTTAAGAAYAAGCAGATAGGCTTTTGAAAGTTAATGTTACCATTCTTTTGCATGCATTAACAGGACACAGTGATTAATTGATTCAAACTGTCTCGTGCATTCCAGCGTCTCCTTGTTTCACAAACCATTAGGAGCCCAATGTATCCTATTCAGATACATTTAGGAGTGCTTTTCTCCTACATAATTTTTCAGTATTTTTGTAAGGAACAACCAGCAGTGGGATACTTTTCTGGGCTGGGCAAATGCCCCTGCTTAAAGTGTGATAATATGACAAGAAACTTGCTGACCAGCTGCAGAAAGGACTCTGAACTCAGATGCTGTGCAAGATTCAAAACTTGGACAGTCTATAAGGTAAAGGAGTCCTAGGCAAAGACACTTCGTAAACCCTCTCTTAGGTACATGGGAGCCACTACCAATGTGACTGCTCCAGTCCACCCTTTTGCTTAGGAAGATCTCTTGTCCACTGCTCTAAGCATATATTCCTTCGATCCCAAGGATAGTGAAGACCTTCAAAGATTTTTTTTTTCTTCTGCCTATTGCTTTTTGGGAGAATAGAACAAATATGAGTCTTGAAAACAACTTAGTCAGCATGTCCATCGGTGTTTTGCAGCCYTGTTTTTTGAAGTGAGCATCTCAATGTTTTTGAATGCATATGCTGTTAAAACATGAGAGGCACTTACAGCACTYCTTGATTGCTAAGAAACTAACACTTTCTAGGCACATCTCTTAATTATTGTAACATAAATGCTTGATACCTCATGCTCCATTGAAAGGAAACCCTAGAATATTGTCACTGAAAGGATTGGATCACAAGTTCAGGGTGTTTTAAGGAAACTGCCTATACCTTGTAACCTGTTCCAAGAGCAAGGTAGACCGAAGTAGCTTAATCACTGATGAAGGAGTTGATCTGTATTACCCTGTACATATTTACACATATGGACAATTAGTCTGAAGTGTGATGGTAAATCATTCATGCGTCAGAATTCTAGAAACAGTTTTCCAAGTATGGATACACCAGTTGCTTCTTAAAACCAAAATGACTAAGTCACTTAGTTCAGATTTCAAACTGCTCTTGATCATTTGTAACCAAATCAAGTGAACTGCAGCAATTCTAAGGTAAAGAATAAATTTTCAGTTGATCTTAAGGCTCATTAGGGGTTTAGTGCTTTGCATAGATATTATATATATATATATATATGTGTGGCTCTGGCACTTCAGTCCATGAACTAGATTATTCTGTGAACATCCAACCCTCTTTGAAAGGATATGTTCTTCAGTCACATACAAGGTGGTCATGAAGAACACAGGAAGAAAGTGCTTAGAAGGCAGAATGTCTGAACCATTTGAGGTCAAATCTTTTATGTCCAAGGCTMTACTGCTATTAATTTGAACCATCTCCTGTAAAGTGACTCAGATAAATTTAATGATTTTTCACCAAATTCTAACATTTAAGTCAGAGTATAGTATTGTATGTTTCTGCTGTAATTTCCGGAGGAATTGCTGAGGAAAACGTTAGGAGTTTGCCTTTGCCAAGCTTAAATTCTGGTTACATTGCTTGAACCTTTATGAACACACAGTAAATATAGATGAATATCATCTGTTTACTAGTCTCAATTCCGTCTTTAAAATCCAGACATAATCTAAATTTTTATTAACCCTGTCTAAATGTGCAAGCTGGGAGTCAGTCCAGAAGCAAACAGAGTAACAAGTCTGCTTTGTGTTTGTGCAGTTCCTGTGTAACAATAGAAATCCTCAGTATACGAGCCAGTGTAAAAAAATACCAATATTTTGGGGGGGAAAGAATATCCAGAAATATCTAGTAAAAATATTATGTTCATACAAACCTAGATAATGACCATGGTACCAAACTTACTTTTTTTCAGTAATATTAATACAAAGGGTGCTCTTAAATGCATTTATAATCATATAGAAGTTGTTCACTCTAAGATAAAATTAAATTCAGTGAAGAACATGTGTAATTTAAACACATACTTAAGCACTTATTTTGATGAATGAAAATTAACAAAAGGCTGTGTAAGTGCTTTATAACATTCTGGAGTTTTACTTGTGAATTTATGAAGCATGCTTGAATTTATATTTTATTATTTYCTGTTAGTGTAGTTTCTCTGAATCTAAGAAATTAACTCTCTGGTTTTATTTGTATGTTTGGATTGAAATTTATACAACGTAGTTTCAATCTACTTCTTCAGAATTAGGTCATAAGTGTAAATAAGCTCAGCTATTTACGTAAGCATCCTTTTAAAATATTGTAAGGGAGGCAGGTTCACACATTGCCTATTTTCAGTTTGGATTTCTGTGTGAGGCCCCAGGGGATGTCTCTGTGTAAGTGTAAGGATGTTCTGAGATGACGAAATGCATACTGCTATTGCTTAAAAGAATAATCAAACTTTTCTGCTAAGGTGTCATTTCCATTTTTAGAGATCTRAGTGGTTTCTCTTGGATTTTTAGGCCTTCATTAAGTTCATTAATTTAAGTTTTAAATTTTTATTTCATATTGAGAAGTATTTCAAATTTTGAAGACATCGGTAGTTTGGGGACATTTGTTCTTAATATTTTCTTCCCAGAGCCTGCTCYTATTTCACTAAATCTGTTACATTCCAGCCGTAGTTTATGGGTTTGCATGTTCAGTAAGCTTCTAGTYATGTAGCTGTAACCAATGAGCTGGTGCAAGCTTCTCGGTGTTCAGGAGATTATGTTGCTTTAGAGACAGAATTTTCCCTTTTTATTTTATAGTCTGCATACTTGGCAACTAAGGTTAATCTCTGCTGATATCCATATTCCACAGACTGTGTAGCCTGCAGCTCCTTTCATATTCATCAAGGTTTATATTATCAAAWATTCTAGGCAAGCAATGCTTTTTCCTTTTGTTCTTTATGGAAATTTCCTTTTAACCTAAGGCATTTCATAGAAACTCTATTGCATATTAGTATTGGGTTTGGTTCTCTGTACTAATTGTCTTTATATTTTTAATGATGCTCTAAATGTATGCTTTAAATATATGAAGTTTGGTTTTCATATTTTCAAAACTATAAAATATGTAAACATTACTAGAGTATTTTTTTCATAAATGTTTTTATTCCTTGCAAGTACAATATTGTTTTAGTTTAGCTTAATATTTTTGTGCAGTCATAGTTGCCCAACATAAAATGCAATTACAAATGCAGACTTCCAATAGAAAATACTTATTAGCATTTCTATAAAATAGTTTATAGGTCACAGTAAAGTTATGCCATGTATAAGAGGACATATAATGGCAGATGATGAGCAATGAAGGATGAAGATGCTTTCAGCAATGCAGCAGCAGTATCATAAAAGTTTTGGATATATTTGAAACAGTCTCCTCCTTTCTCTTGGAACTGTATCTTTTCCTTGAGTTTGGGCACTGTTTAAAGTAAGCTTTCTTGAGTTTCTGTATGGAGCTATTCAGATGGTCTTTGAGAAGCAGTTTAAAAAACTTTCAAATTGACAGTAGTCCTAAAGTGGTGAAGCAAACAGCTTATCATAAACTTTTATTAGTCAGTAGTTTCACAGAGCATCTTCCCCAGCACACTGCAGAGAAGTCAKCCCTTCTCTGCTTTCTTTGTCTCACATGTTTCTTCTTAATTAGTGTATTTTGTTTTCTGTAATATCTAAGTCCTAGTTGAACACTTGTTGAGCTTTCTTAACATTCAGGACAATATTACTATTTTCATTTTCCCAGTGAGTTTCAGTGGCAGAAATACCAAATATTTTATTCRAGGAAACATATGTTAGCAGTGGAATCATATCACTTGAGTCTTTGTTATGTTTTCTGAGGAGCCTGTAAAAGTGACAAGGGACAAACCAACCTGAAGAYGGCACTGAAAGATTTTCTCCTTTTTGAAGAAAAGAAAGGAATAAAAATTCTCAAATAATCAGCCACCTGGTAGTTTGGTAATGAAATCTGAATAAATTGGTTGGAGAGAAGAGCAACAAGTTACAAATGCTCTTACTGAAACCTAAAAGTGAGGATTGAATTGATACGAAGATTTTGCAGAAAAAAATACTTTTGCTAAAGATTGCACAGTTCAACGTTTAAGTGGAGGTTGAGAAGCTGTTGGTAATAGCACTTTGAGACAGCTGTTCAGGAACATGGAGCTCTTGTTAATTGTAAGGTTGACACCAAACTGGAATGGAAACCATTGATTTAGCTTCATTTGATCATTATCCTTACTTTTTACCTTTTTCAGATATGTAGATTCTTGGTTTTSTAACAAAGCTTTAATTTTGTAAACCATTTAGTAGTCAATGGTGAAGAATTATTCTTTRTTTTTTCTCCATGTTTTGTTTTTCCATAAAATAATGATACAGGGAAGAAAAAAAACAAACCAAGAGAATAATCTTCAGCTTTTTGGGCAACTCCTTTTGTTTGTTTGTTTTTAATCTGGAGCATTTTATATTAGGCCTCAGAAAACTTGTAACTCCACTGTCTGTAGTCTGTATTGCTAAAGCTACTTTTAACCTTTCTTTATATAGCTGTCTATACACTTAGGCATAATTATGAACAAGAGAACATCATGTCATGATGGACTTCACCATAGGGCAGGCAAGATCTCCCAGGCCCTCTTGTGGGTGTGTAGCCTCTCCTATAGGGCATTTCTATTTCTCACTGCAGGCACTTCATGGTTAGTGTTCTTTAAATAATAAAACAATGTAACCCAGATTATTTCATTATGTCAGCCCACCTCTTACTTATTCTAGACTATACTTATATATAGGTACTTCTTTAAAATATTATCTGGCCTTTCTGTGGATGCTAGCTCTTTCACTTTGTCACAGATTTTTGTTTTACTTACTTGTATTTTGAATATGAATAGATTGACATCATGGTATTCTCAAAGAAATTTTTCTTCACCTTTTGTGTGTATGTTTGTGTTGTAGATTCCCATAGGTATACGGGCTCACATCAATTAAATAATGTGGTTAACATCCTCTGTGGTCCAGGTTCTGTGATGTTTTATGCTCAATGAAACTGTGTATGTGCATGCTAAGCCTATGTAACTAAAYCTTGTAGCATTTCTCTTCAGATCTGATTCTATTTCCAGAAGTGAATCTTGAACTTGCATGCTACTACCTTTGAAGAAGAAATTGTAGTATGATTACTTCTCAAACACCTAAATATAAGTGCTATTGCAAGAATRTGAAAATATTTTACTGTAAATCTGGGGTCACCAGAAGTTTACACACGTTTACTGTCCTGTGAAGTGTTCTGGGGAAAAAGCCCTAACTTTTCCAGAATTTAAAGTATAGTTTGTGTTTTACTCTATTACCACCGGATAACGAAATCAGCTTTGCAGGCTTTGAAGTCTTTCCTATACTTCCTTATAGAACCAAAGTAGTGCTATAGAGATACCAGTAAAATTTAATGTGATGCAATATAAAGGAATTATTTGAAAAACTCTAAGGTAATCATTAACAAAGGAGTAAATTAGTTTTTAACATATAGTATAGAACGGGTTTTTTGTGCTGTTCTGCTTGAAAATATATTATGATTTTCTCCTTTCAGAGTCTTAAGGCTTAAAGGCTATGTGAAATTTCAGGTGTGAAATACCTAGAAGACACTACAGATGTGTTCTAGACACATTTGTAATTGATACAATTACAAATACAGATTTAATGGCAATATTAACTTTTTATTTTATAATATGGGTACTGTTTTGTCTAAGATTTTCTAGTATTTTGTAATTTTACTATGAGTGCTTGGATTGACTATTATACATATTCAGGAAAGGTTTAATGCACTTTTTAAATATAYTATCAACTAAGCACAACAGAATTGTTTAATGAACTAATTCTCATTAACCTTCTCAACCACCAGATGTGTTTCTATCATATGTTGTGTTTGATGTCTGTGTGCCATGGTGATTTAATAAATGTGCATTAGATGTGGTATGGGAGTCCAGCTTGCATKAATTGCCTTGTATATATACATTAATTTATAAGATACTCAAATTTTCTAAATAATCTAAATATATTAACAATTTATTGCAATTATATTTTGCAGTTTGTTGTTGTCAAGGTTATGGTTTTTTTGGTGATCTTAATTTTGCCATTTAAATGGGTACCTGATATARTTTAAAAACATGGGAAATGCCATTCTAATGACTGGCTTATTAAACATATAATACACGTTTTATTCCATGCTCCAATCCTTCAATGTTTGGAAGAGTCTGTTTCCAAATGTTTTAAGAAGACTTATTTTCTTACTTTGAAAAAACCCTGTTCTTGCTGCAGCTGGTTTTAGAAGAAGCTTTCGTCTTAGCAGAAAAGATAAAAAAACAAACAAGTCCATGTATGAGTGCAAGAAGAGTGATCAGTATGATACAGCAGATATCCCAACSTATGAAGAAGTTGCAAAATATAGACGACAACCTAACGACAAATACAGGCTTGTTGTTTTGGTTGGTAAGTTCTTTTCTTTGTTTTTGACCTGGTAAAACAGAGACCTCCTGATTAGCACAATGCTTGCCACAGTCATTTAGACTGGAAGGCATCTCAGGAAGTCACCTGGTCCAGCTTCCCACTGAGCAAGATTAAACTAAATTCAGAGCAGTTGTGATGGCAGTAACTTTGGGAACCTGTCTTCTCCTCTTGCTTCTCTTGTCTACCCACCTCAAACCTCWGTAAAGAGCTGGCCTCCATCTTTTCAGTGGGTATCAGAAGGGTGCTCCTGGGTCCCCCTGAAGACACCTCTTCCCCAAGCTAGGGAAGTCCAATTCCCTCAGTCTCTCTCACAGGTCATGTGCTGTGGCTTCTGACCATCTTGGAGGCCCTCTGATGYCTTTGATCCTGTTTATCAACAGTGTTGTAGCGTAGGGCTTGTTGCAGACAGAGTATTCCTCAGAGGGTCTAACAAGTGCTGAGTGAAGGAGAAGAATCATTCTCCTCTGCCAATAGGCCAGGCTGTTGCTGATACTGCCCTGTCTCCTGTTAGCTAGCATTGCTGCCAGCCAGTGCTGGGAATTCGTGCTTAGCTGTGCCCACCTGGACCCCCAGGTCCTTGTCATCCAGCCACTGAGTCCCCAGCCTGTAATGCAGGACTTTTGTCTTCATCAGCTTTCGCAAAGTTCTGCCAGTGTATGCCTATAGCCCTCTGTATGGAAGTCCTGCCCTTCCTTGAGCAAGTCACTGTATCACCCATCTTGGCACTGGCAAGCTTTTTAAGGGCCCTTCTGTGTCATTGGTGCAGATGTGAAACACAGTTATGTCCCAGGGAGCTCCTYTTGTAATGAGTCCTAGAGCACCAACCAATAAACTGTTCCATTTGAACATGCTCCAGTTTTTCACATGTCTAGTACTCCACCTTTCTAGATAGGATGTGCCAACTTGCRTATGAGGATGCTTTAGGGGGCTGTGTTTAAAGTTTTCCTAAACCAAGGGGAGATTACATTAAAATACAGCTACCATGGTTACAAGTCTGCATGTGGGAATCAAACTGTACTAAAGCTCAAAAGAATTATGTTGATATTTTRCTCTTAGAGATAATCAATATATCTTAGAGATCAATCAATATATCTATGTGGAGAAAAAAAAAAAGAAAAAAAAAGAACAGGATGAATACCTGAGGTCAGTGAAGGCAGACAATAAAAGTGGGAAGAAACGAAACCAACTACTGCATTAGGAAAAGTAAGTGGACAAGTAGTAAGAAAGGTGCATGCAAGATGGACCTCTGTAGGCCAAGGGTGAATGTAAGCATAGCTGAGGAAGACTCAACCTATTATCCTTAGTTAGCTTTCTGTTCTTCTATAATCTGTCACTGCYGTGGCTTCCTCACAGCATTTATTATATAATCAAAATGCATTGCTTCAGTCTCCCAAAAAGAGAGAAAGTACATTATTTTAAGCTTTTCAAAGGTAATGAGTAACTATTGCTACTAGTGTGTAATGTCTCATTGATTACTGTTTCTTTGGCAGTAGCACGTAGGCTGGTGCTTCATTAGTAAAATTTCTTTCATTCTGAAAGCATCAGAGCAGAGAAATATGACCCTCTAGCAGGGACTGTTAGGAACTCTTGAGTAGCTTGYTTTTATGTCGCTCATATAAAAGGGAACATTAAATTTAGTTTTTAATAAACAGTTTTGTCACTTTCCACTAAAAATCAGCCACCTACTAGTGTGATCACTGTGAGATTGTGAGCTATATACAACAAGTAATAACATGGTTGAGTTGATTTTACAGTTACATCCACAGAGTGTAGTGCAAAAGTGTGATAAGTAGACTTTTTATAACAAATTGCATATGCCTGATCTAGGGAATGCCTAGAGATTCCATTTGATTTTTGTTGTAATAAATCAAATGAAGAAAGACTGCTTTTTCAGTAACAAAAGCAATTCAGAAATTTATTGCAGACTTCAGTAATTCTAATGTTTTTCTCTGGATATTAAGAGCAGCTTAAGTCTGGCCAATACCATAAAAATGTCTTGGGCAAAATGTGGAAAAACTAGCAGAGCTAAGCAATACAGGTATAGTAGAAGTGAACACATTTTAAAAGCTTTTT
Organism: Malurus melanocephalus; assembly: GCF_030028575.1. Classification (NCBI taxonomy): domain Eukaryota; kingdom Metazoa; phylum Chordata; class Aves; order Passeriformes; family Maluridae; genus Malurus; species Malurus melanocephalus. The sequence goes on from NW_026623450.1 coordinate 955,479, forward strand.
GTGTGCCAGTAGCTGCATTCCATATAATACATGGAATATAATTTGAATAGTAGAACCAGGAAAGAAATGGACATATAATTAAATAATAACTGTAATTGGTGGGGGCACTAGATGTCTGCTGTGTTAKGCTAGGTCTAAATGTGTAATTTACTGTTTAAAAGAGGGTATTTAAGTTTGATTTTTCCCTTGTCTTAGGGGGAAGGAGTTTAACAACTTTGAAACAAATTTCACTTCATTTTGAATTGGCCTAATCTAATTTAAAAAACACAAATTGCATATACAGTAATTTTGGTGCCCTGTAGTGTGGTACACACYACTGTCAGGTTCAGCTGAATGTACCAGTTTGACAAGATTTACCTTGTCTGCCGATGTAAGTTCATGAATAAAGCCCTGCAAATCCTTGGGGCTAAAATTAACTCATCTGAAGCAGTAATGATACAAACATTTCTATGTKCTTTTAATTGTTAAGTTTGTGATGAGTCTGCTGAAAACAAAATTATCCAATATTATGTCACCTGTTGRCAGTTTACTGTTTGTAAACTGCCAAGAAATCCTTAATATCTTCCATCAGAAATGTTTCCTGCATTCTACATGTTATCAAAGGCAGAACATTTTAATACAATGTATATTATTTAGACACTAGAATTTTCATTTATATTAAAGAGGGATAAGTTCTGCTCACAAAGTCTTCTGCTGTAGTTAATTGTAACAGCCAGAGTAGCATAAATTTTACTTACTTAAAGTTAGAATGAATGTGTTACACACTATAACTTTATCTGTCATAGTTTCAGCTAAGAGCTTTCTGAAGGGGCAGTGCTAGGATAAAGCGAAGTTGTCATGAGCATTTGGCCCCCAGAACTGTTCTGTGCAGGCAGTGTGATCACTAGAGGTGTGCAGAGCCTTTCAGATGCCGTGGTCCAAAGTGGGCAGTGGTGGAAGCAAGGACCAGAGGTGTGTAACCATAAAGGAGAAGTTGTTATTGATCTGTGACAGGATCGGAAAAGCCTCTGTCTCTGAATGAGACTGTCAGTAATTCTCACAAAGGTGTGCATCTGGTCACTACTGCGAAGAAAAGAAATCTGAGACTGGAAAAGCTCTCTATTCGTATTGCTTAAATCTTTCCTTAAAACCCATCACCTCTGGTTTTACCATGATGAGGCCAGACCTGTTTCAGAGCTGAAACGAAAAAGGCTTTCAACWCTCCGTATCTCCTGACTTAGCTTTAATATGTTCTGTAGTGGCTTGCAGAGTCTTAACTGACCTACAGCAGTAGTGCAGGAAAATGACCTACCATGGCCATGCTACTTCCAGTAAACTAATTAGACAATGAAGAAATAGACCTGTAATTGCTATCTGCATTAAACTTTCCTGGTTGAAAGTATGGGAAGGTCAGCAAAGTTCAGGAACAAATACGTAGGATGTAACATAGTACCTAGCCTTGCCCATGAGAACACCAGTGTGAACTCACTGATCCTACCTCAGTGAACAGCAGATCTCAAACTACACTCCCACAGCTTATCAAAATATACTGAAACACAAAGCAATAAGATTTTCCTTTCCTACCACACTGAGCTACAGTCAAAAACGCATGTACAGTCATTGCATTATAGTGCACTAGGAACTGAGCCACAGACCCTTTCTCAAAGCATATCTCCTACTGGATCCTTATGATCCCAACAAGGATATTGTCACCTAGCTCATAAAATCTTTTCTGAAAGACCATTTTTCTTTCAAAAAGACTGCTAGGAACACAGTGTGTGTCTATGGGGAAGAATGGCTGGTTGGCTTAACCCTCCAGGGAGGGTTCACAAAGGTTTGGAAAGGGTAACCTTTCTAAACTTACATCAAACATTTTTTTCAGTTTTCTTCAGACATGTCTGAGTGGCTCAAAATTTAKCGCAAGTTTTAGTGATTGGCAGTTTAATTCTGTCCCCTAGTAAAGTGAGGTAGGCACTGTAGTCCACTTGTTCAGGATTTGACCATTAACATCACTAAACATGCAACACCAAGCAGCACAAACRTTCCTTGAAAAAAGTAAACAAAGTATCTCTAAATCTGTCACCATAMCTGTAAATATTGCTGCCTGGGGTGATTTATAGTAAACCAAAACTAYACTACAGTAATGGATCCTGCATGCCTTACATTTGACTACAAGAATCTGRATTGTTGTTGTAAATTCTGACACTTTATTCTCTTTTTGAGTTCAAATTTCATTCAGATTCATAACTATTAGAAACTGGCATCTTTCTCTGTTGCATCAAAATGAAAAGAATATTTTGAAGGGAAGTGTGTATTACACTTGGGAGAGGTAGTGTAAAAATCCTCATAATGCATGGCTTTGCTGAGCTGCAATCAGCCTTCAGTGACCACATGCTACAGTTACAAGAACTCTGTGAAGGCAGCACTGAAAAAGAAGAAWCTACACCTTTCGGTAGTTCAATTTAAAGATTATTTTTAAATGGTAATCTGGAAGAGGAGACAGTATTAGTGAAGTTGTGGTCTGGAAACAGAGTTGAGCTAAGTTTCCAAASCATGTGTTGCAGGAAGTGAAGCCTGGATTCTTTATATATATAAATAGAGCTAAAAGCATACTGTTGATTTGACAGCATGGAGATTGAGGAAATAATATTTGTATAGATTTGATGGGAAAGATTTTTTCTTAAAAGCAATAGAGGGATTTTTTAAAACTGAATTCCATTTGGTTTGGTTTACTTTGCTAGGATGTATTAAGAGTTTTAATTACTTTTCCTGTAAAAATCCACATTTGCCTTAAATAACTAAACTATTACAAAAAGGAAAAAAAAAAGTAAATTATAACAAAAGTAATGCAATTATCTACATAACACATCGCTGTCTTCTGCAGACATGCACCAGTAGAGGCTGCTGTACACCATATTAAATAAACATTTATACATACTGATAGATTAATTTACAGGAAGGTCAGAGATGCAACTTGAAATGTGCTTGTGTGTTTAACTGAAGTGAACACACAGAACTTTTAGATGTGGAAACTCTTAAGATTTTACATCAAGTCTGGGGGTAGCAGTAAAGTAGCAAGCACTTGCTTTTCATCATTATGTGTTTCAACTTCAGACAAGGTGTTTGGCCATTTTTACAAACAGGCACCTGAAGGTACTGAAGCATCAGTCTGCTTTTGGACTCAGACTAGTAATTACCAGTTACAACACTATTTCATTGAAATGTTTATTAGATTTTGTATTTACAGTGTTTAAAATGCCTTTGTTAAGAAGCACTCCATACATAAATGTGTCAATTTTACTAGATGCACAAGAATTTTCCTTAAAACAACAGGTATTATCCTTGCATTACTTGGGTTATGGTCCCAATGGCTCATTCTCCTTTGCCTTCTGCTGTTGACCTGGTTCTGTGGAAATGAAGGCTCTCCATTGTCAGAAACATAAGAAGATGCAGAGCTGAGCTCCCTTCACACAGAGCAACATGGCCCTGTCACCAAAGTGGGCAGGCAGGCTGGAGCCCTGCATGAAGGGCTCCTGRGGACAGGCGGCAGCTGCTTGTGGAGCCTTTGAGACCTCATAGGACAAATTGCCCACACTGAGACCCAAGGCACCACTGACAAACAGCTAAGAGCTAGGGACAACCTGAAAGCCAAGAGGAACGTCTGCTCAGTAGCTTCTAGTACAGCAGTACTCAAGTGGAGGTGGAGGAGACGGGTCAAAAAAATTCCATGCAGTCTTTGTTTCTTCCTGCCATCCTCTTTCCAAGAGTGGTCTCTGGCAGTCGCATGAAGAAGGAAACATTTGCTTTGGACCAGTTCAGACAGCAGGCAGGAGACAAGCACAGTTTAAAAGAAAATCAACAACAAAGAAAGAAACCCAAACATCCCAAATGGGTTGTGACCTGGCAAGTGCTGCCCTTCCTTCCTCTCTCCATGCAATGCCACCCTCACACAGTCAGAAGGTGGCTGGTGACAGCTACAGCCAGTCAGGAGCTGGGCAGTGTTCCTGCCTGCCTGCAGCAGGGGCTGGAAGGAGCAGTGCTTCCAGGGCATGAGAAGGTGGAAGCAACTGTCCCTAGGGACATCCAGTGCAGGCAAGGGATGCAGCAGCAGGAGGGAGTGAAGCCATGTTGACACATGAAGTGCAGAAGCTTTAGGGGCACTTTGCACATGCCAGCTGGGGTCCTCTAGTYTGAAAGTTGGGGATATTCTGGCAAAAAAACACCAGCCAAACCAGTTTTTGTTCTGGAAAGCTGCAGGTTGGGATGCAGGGGTTTSTAATAGGGCTGAGGTGGGGAAGGATGCACACTGATGGTTGCTGTACAAAAGAAAGTTAGCTTTGCTGGAAACTTATTTTCACTGATCTTTCCTCAGTAATAAAGTCAGAGTAGAGTAACTGCCARCTACTCCCCTAACATTTGTCAGCACTTTATATTCTAAGAGAGGCTGGAACCATGGGTGTTTCCAAATGACTGATTAAAAGGTAGTAATGTCACAGCTTTATGCTATGAAATCTTACCTTGGAGCATATTTGCACCTGAAGACAAGAGACAACTGGCTGTTGGGAAACAGGACAATTTTTTTCTTTCAGGCCCTGTAGGGGTTGGACTGAATGAACTTAAACGGAAATTGCTGATCAGTGATACCCAGCACTATGGGGTAACAGTGCCACGTAAGTAAAAATGCACTTCTATTGTCTATATTTGCATTMTTAACCTTTATTATTATCTTGCCTTTAAGATACTTTAAGATTTGGGTCTCTAAATGCATGCTTGGCATCCAAATTACTTTTCTAATTTTTAAAAGTGCTGCTGCAGTTCTGTATTAAATAATATTGATTAAACTGATAGGACATTTTGGCTCAGAGGCATTGCAGTACACTTTCAGTACAAGTTTAGCATGATTGATGTCAGTGAGGTTTAGGAAATGAAACTCAGCTGAAGAACATCCTGGATTTGAATGTAAAGCAGTGAAATGTGCTCTGTTACCAATGCTTGCATTCAGCAAACTGGCCTTTATCCGTTAGGCTGAAAAATAAGGACTGATGATAAACAGTTTAATCCAACGAAAAAATTAATTAAATCCCTTTGATTAGCTTTAGAACAGTTGATTAGGAGAAGTTTTTTCCTCTTTCCCCTGTCTGACTAAGTAGTGTGATTTTCATAAAGTTGAATAACATTGTGCTCTGTTAAATGCTACAATATTTTGTTGGATTTTCTTTGATATGGAGAACTCAACAGTTGCAGACTTCAATTTCTTGCTTTCATATCTACTTGTACCTTCTGTAGGGATCCTTCAAAAATATGGGTCCAGCATTCTGAATTTGGGAGATACTGTTACAGATTTTTTGCAAATGCAGATATTCTGTAAAGTGTATATAAATGAATGAGTTTGCTAAGTAGAAAAATTAATGCATTTGGTTTGGCAAGTCATTTCTTTTGCATATATTTTCTTCAACTGGGTATTGAAAGCAACAACAACAAAAAAGCCAGATGTTCCCAAAATATTTAACACATGGAAGTGTATGCAATCATTTGCCCAAAAATATTTCTCTAAAAATTGCCAGTATTCATCAAGCTGCCTTCTCTCTTTCTCTTCCAAATTTGTGGTTATAATTTAAAACAAACATGTAAAGAAATCCCTGTCTCTGAAATTCAGTAAGTCAGGACTTGGAGAGAGAACTGGGGTTCCTGTCTTGGAAATGTTCCTCATCGTGTCAGCCTAAGAAGAAGAGTGCTGTATCAAGTGGCATTTGAGACTGTGTTGCTGGAAGCAGGTTTTGTATTTCTATATGTGATGRAGAATACATGATACTGTAATATTCAACTTGTTCAAAATAGGATGTTTTAATGGGTTCATTAGTCACGAGTGGCAACCCTACATATGAGTTTCATTTATAAGCAAAACCCTTATGCCTACATTGGGGAAAGTCAGAAGTGCAAATAATACAAGGCTACTGAAAGAAAACTAAATTCTATTTTGATTACCAGAAAAAGAAAAGCACTAAAACATAAAGTTCGCACCCCATTTTTTATTATCATGCTTCACATACCATAGCTACAAGTGTTGTTAATGAACATAACATTTTATAAATCAGGATGGTGTGCTTTGTTACTCTTTATGGTCTCATATGCTAATAAGTTTAACAAGAGGCAAGACTGGGGTAATTGTTATGGACTGCTGCTCCTTTTATTATTCAGCTGTCCTCAATTTCTTGGATTTTTCCACTAGTTAATAAAAAATGATAATCTGATACTTGTCCAATAGGTTTTTTCCTGCTTTTCCTGCATGCATTTAATACTTAATCATGTCATGTGCTTGTGTGCTGCCTAGACCCAGATCCAGAGCAGCCTTATGTGCTTCAGAAGTGAGGGAAGTGCTACGCTTAGTACTGCACAAAGAGTTTGTGCTTTTCGGTTGTTCCTGAGCTGGTTTGCATTATATTGTTTTGTGCATATTTTCCTTTTTTTTTTTTTTTTATATGATGAAACTGCAGACACTACCCGACCAAGGAGAAGCCAAGAAAGTGATGGTGTCGAATACATTTTTATTTCCAAGCACTTGTTTGAGACAGACGTACAGAATAACAAGTATGTTGAATAGATTTTTAACTAGAACTGCAGTTAAAAGAATGGCTTTATTATAAAATGGGGCTGGTTGTTATTTTAAATAATAAGTCAAACTGGATATAAGTTGCAGTGATTTGAAGATGTGTTAAAATCACATTTTGTTATATAAGCAGCTGGAAAAAAAAAAAAAAAAAAAAAAAAAAAAAAAGGCAGTATATGCAAACACAACAGTTTCTAAGCTTTCACGTAGTTTCAGTACCTTAGCTTCTCAAGGAGACCCTGAAATTATAGGTGCTTAGGATGGGGGAGCATTCTTTTAATAGAGCATCTGCTGTCATAGCAGTAAAGCATTGCAGCTCTAGGGAAGGGGGAGTGTGGAAGTGCTGCAGACGTGCCTGAGTCAATGTTTGCATAGTTCTGCTCTCTTTCAGGCTAGGCACTTCCTCTGCTTTTGAATTTAGAGATCTACAGTGAAGCCCTTGCCTTCCAGAGAGTAAACTAAAATGAAGAGACAATGGTAGCATCATGCTCTCTAGCAGCCTGTAAAATTCTGTAGCTTGAAATTCTTCCCCAGTTTCAGAGGGCAAAAGTGTATTAGACACAAAGCTGTGGGTTTTATTGAAACTTCAAACTGTGCTTTGCTTTTCTGGCAAATAGCACTTGTACTTTTATAGCAAATAACCAGCCGCCTTGGTTCCACCAGCACTGTCGTCACTCCTCCTCCTCTTCTGAGACACAGAATTTGGATATTCTGTAGTGTGCAATGAAATTTCAGTAGTTTCTATTGTTTAGCTTATCCAATGTTTTATTGCATTGCATTAGTTCAGAAAAAGAGGTGATGGAAAACATTAGTGGGCTGTTGGACTACAGTACTTTTTTCTCTTTAACTGTAATACAAGCAGGTGTTACTGATTTGAAAGTGGTAAAGTCGAAGATTTCTTAAAATTGACATGCTGAAGTACTTGACAGCATTTCCTTCATAAAACATGGTAAAACTCTCATGTAAAGTAAAATATTTTTGCTCCTGAATTGAATCTTATAAAGCAAACTGGTAAGCTTTTTTTTCTGGAGAAAATAGAAATGATTCCAGTTGTTTTCACCTTCTGCCACAGGTTTATCGAGTATGGCGAGTATAAGAACAACTACTATGGCACAAGTTTAGACTCTGTTCGATCAGTTCTAGCTAAAAACAAAGTTTGTTTGTTGGATGTGCAACCTCATGTAAGTAAGCATGTCTTCTGAACTCTTGTACTTCCCCATATTGCATATTGGAATTCCAGGAAAAAAATACTTCTGACAAAGTGTACTTTATCCCATACTGAATGACTACTGCGTAGGTTTGCTGGGTACCTTTCTCTCAGCAAGGGTCTCTGAAAGGAGATAAATATATAGCCAATAAATAASGAAGCCTGCAGCAAAACACCAAAGATTTAATTACAGAATGCTATGTTTCCATTCATCTTTCTGTTAGTTTGGGCAARAGATTGTCCCTAAAACTTTAATTTCAGAATAGCTTTGAGTTATCACCCAGTTYAGCAACTTTCTCTCCCATGTTTCACTATACTGTTCATGCCAAGGGTTTCCATGCAGGGTGGAACATAAGTCAAGGAAACGCACTAAATGTGATGTTGGCTGGATAATTGTTAAGAACATTCCTCTCTAAACCACTTTTTTTTTTTCACTGACTTTGTCTTTCAACCCCTCTGAAGAGCTCCACTGGGAATTTTTTTTTTGCTTCTAATAACCACAGTGCTTTCAGGAGCTGGACTAGTTTGTTTAAACAGGCAAAACATCTCTTCTCCAAGGGTGGCCAGTGTATGGCTTCTGAAGGCTGGCATCTTGTGCACAGCTCCCAGAGCAGTTTCAGATGTGGGGCTGTGCCCTGGGCACAGGGCAGGGGCTGCACTGGCAGTGGAGTGGCCAGAGAAGCCACACCCCATGCTGGGGGAGGAGAGGAGCTGACAAGACCATTGCCTGTCCCACACAGCYCTGTGTTCCTGCAAAGCACTAAATGCCTTTGGGAACCCAAGCTTGTGAACCATTCTGGGATCCCACTCTCCACCATGGGATTTTCCTGTGGACTCTGGAAAGCTTCTGACCACCCATAATACGACCCCACGCTGCAACTGAATCATAGACCTGCCTCTAACACCAAACATAACTCGCTCAGGAAGAGTGAACAGCAGGGAGCTTGGTGATGGGCACACAGTATTGAAGAGAAAAATCATTGACCTTTTGTGAACAAGTGACACAGACTCCTCTTTCCTCTACTTTTTATGGKTAACGAAAGGGTTAATCTTGCTAAAATAGGTTGAACTTTCCCTCCTCCCCTGAATACCTGCTGTTCCCCTCCGTCCTCTTGCTGCCAGCAGCACTGGTGTGCACAACTCAGCCTTTGCCAGTCTGATAGAGATTACCAGCAGTCATGTGGAAATCAAGACCTATAATCACCCATGGAGAAATGGTTTTCTTACCATTCTGAAAATTCTCCTTACATGAATCAGTGCTGGTCAGCAGAGCAGGATGGCAGTAAATTAAAAATACCTGCCTAGAAGTGGTTTATGGGTTTATTTTGGTCAGTGGGGAGTTTCTTTTATTACAGTAAATTCCATTGTGCAAAATAARCTAATTAATTAAAAACTTTCCTCTTCCCAGACAGTGAAACACTTACGGACATATGAGTTTAAACCATTTGTTATATTTATAAAGCCTCCATCACTTGACCGTTTGAGAGAGACCAGAAAAAATGCCAAGATTATTTCAAGTAAAGATGACAAGGGAACTGCAAAACCCTTTACAGTAAGTATAATTAGATACAGTAAAACATGAGAACCTCATGTTAAGAGTTTTGTTGTTGCAGTTTACCTTGAAAATAAAGCTGATCACTGGATCTCATTGACAGCACTTGTCAGGGCTTACACCAGCATCTTACTGTTTCCCAACCTCTCTCACATTACACATTTACTGTGGTGTTTTCATTGTTTGATACGCTCATGGGTATTTACAGTTTCCATAGTTCTCTGATTTTATGTCATTGAAGGACCCCTACAATGCAAGCATATCTTTATAAAAGATAGTGCTATGCATTTCTTTCAAAAATTTGTACCTGGGCTTAGATGTTTCTATTCAAATATAAGAATTTATTTACCAACTGTATTAAGTGGTCTAAATTTAGAGGGAAGTTCAAATGTAAAGAACCAATTAAAAAAGTAAATGCTACTTTAATAAAAAGCCCTTATTTGTGGATAAGAGAAACAGAGGGTTTTTTAAATGTTTTAAGAAAATTAACACTGTAAGAAAAAAGAAAAATCTAAGCAAGTAACAAATGCTGGGTTTTGCCAATAGTCAGAAAAAAATTTAGATGACCCAACATTAATGTACTTGCTTCCTTGTAATATAAAGAAATCATATTTTCATTGAAGCTACAGCAAAGTTGATCATTATTAGACTGTTCATCTGTATTTACAGTGTGTATAATTTTTCCTCATTCAGATGTAATTTAGAATATTTTAGGTTTTGTTTCAAAGTGAGTCATGGATATGGTCACAGACTGTCTCTGTGTAAAATGTGCATATGAAATAGTTTGGAAATTACATGCTGTAAGAAAATGTTGGTTTGTAGTATATAAAGGTAAGAGGAGTTTATTCTTAAGAGCAACCTTCAGGACACTGCTTAGTTAGGACAGGTTTAATCTGTCAGAGTTACTCAAACAAATTGCTAAGATTTGTTCCTTCCCAGACATGGAGAGAAATCCAATAAGCCATATCGAACAAGGCATAGAATGATGACTCCTGCCAAGCTCTTAAAAGAAAAAAGGCTGTGCTGTAATACATGGTGTGCTAATAGCAAGCTGAGACTAACATAATGAAACTTTAAATGTATCATCAAAGTAAACAGCTAGAAACATTTTCCACTGATGCTGCTAACAGAAAATGGCTCTGTAATTACCACGCAGTGACTAATTGTGTCACTACATGGGGAGAGATGAAAGAATTGCCTGTTGAGCAGAGTCAACTCATCAGAATACTCTCTGACATCACTTTTAGTGGTAATTTCTATATTTTTTAAAATTAGAAATACAGTTTCCATCTCTAGATGAGATTAGAAATAAGCAATTAGACTGCTTTTAGTACAGAATGTGTTTATGCAGTGTTGCTATGGACTGGCTGTGCACTGATCTTCATTGCACTGATCTTACTAGGAAGAAGATTTTCATGAAATGATTAAATCTGCACATGTGATGGAGAGCCAGTACGGCCACCTTTTTGACAAGGTGATAGTCAACGATGACCTCGCTACGGCTTACAGTGAGCTTAAAACAACTTTTGACAGGTTGGAGACTGAGACCTTCTGGGTTCCCGTCAGCTGGCTGCACTCATAGTGATGTTTTAAGCAGACAAAACCTCTGCTGTTGTAACAGAATCTGAACCTGGGGCATGGTTAGGCTTTACTCAATGGCCATTTTCTTGGGAGGAGGGATTTTAACTCTGCTGAGCAGCAGGTATACTCTTCATGCACTTGGAACTGATCTTGTTTTCCTGTGTCTTCAATTCTCCTGCCCACAGTTTGGGGCAGAACAGTCAGATTAAACCAGAGATTTACTGTGCTCCATAAAGTGAGCTAATACTACTGTAGCAAACTGCCAAACACCTCTTTATCATCATCTGTGTGTTTCCAAGGTGAACTTTTTAACAGAGTTTTGCAGAAGATACAAATTAATGCTGGAGGTCAGCACTTTTTAAGCATAACTGTTCCCATAAAGAGCACATCAGCACTTGGAAGTTATTGCCCTTTAAGTGCTTGAGAGAACTGAAACAGGCAAAAGTGACCAACATTTTTATGAGGAAGACATCATAGTTTTAATTATGTATCAATTTGTTTTTACTTTTCTAGATGTRAACCTTGTGTTACCTGTACAGACTGATTCTAGTATTCCTTTGCAATAACATAATCATGGAAAGAAATATGTATTCAGTGGCTTGTGAAACACTCAGCTGTGAGCATGCATGGATTGAAAATATTTTCACGCATGCTTTGTGGCACAACAAAGAAAAGTCATGGGAATAAGTATTTAAATAGGAAAAAGTGTGAGTTAGTGTGTATATAACTTCAAAGTCTTTGGGATTAAACTTCTGTAAAGTCAGTGGCAAAATGATGTGAATAGCAACAAAGTAGAGAATATTTCTTTTTAGCCCTTTAAATTGATTGGAAATATTTTTGGCACCCTTATGACAATTTTCCCATCAGAAATTTTCAAACATTGAGGAAACCTTGGACATCTGAAAAGCAGTTGAAAGAGATTAATTCTTTTTATTGTTGAATATGTCATGATACTTTTTAGTAGTGTAACATGTATTTTGTCTCCACTCAAAAATTATTTGATGCTGTAGAGTTCACTGTAAAAAACCTCCTTGTCACTGGTCAGACAGCTGGAAACCCCATTTTAAGATTTGATGTGTCAGTGTAAGCAAATGTATATTAGAGGATGTATTTTTAATATAGATAATTTGGTATTTTTCTTTATTTACTACTGATATGCAGGAAGTGAGTACAGATGTAAAGACCAAGTAAGACCTGTGTGTTGTGTTGTGAATATGTCTTGTAAGTACAGAATGTGTATAGGAACTTGCTGACTTTAGATCATCCCATCTGTGGCATTCAAACAGGAAACCATTATTTCATGTTAATCTGTAAAGAGAATGTAGCTCTCTGGTTTAAAGAAAAAAGAATTTAGTGAAACTTTATATATTTATGAAAGGGTTGAAAAGGGATGTTAAGTTTTTAAATTTCTTGTCAATGTGATCATTTATTAAAGAGATTACTAAGTCTGTAATTTGAAACAGTCTCTGTAAATGGAGCTCAACATTCCATGTAAATATTTTGTTTCAGTTCATATGCTGATAAAGCCATCAGATTTTGCAGTTTTATTCTAAATGTGTATTTAATGTGTGGGCCATTGCATTTGGCTTAGAGTCTTATAAAACAAATGAAATGCAAGAAACAACAGCAAATATCCCTGGGAGTCTGGGAATGTTTATGCAAGAGTTACAGATGTACTAAGACCCAGTATGGATACATGCTCTGCTCGAACAGCTTTACTGTAACTTCTGTCAAATTTCACCATTTTACTGGTGGACTTAAACTTTTTTGTWACATAAATAGGAATTTGTAATTTAAATTAATTGCATAGAGATTATCTGAATTAAGAAAACACTTTCTATTTTGTTTTAATTACTGAAAATCAGACTATTTTTCAGGGGATACGGAATTCAGCGGGTCAGTTTGCCTTTGCCTGCGAGAYGCCAAGTGCCTTCACCGTCTCTTAAAATCAAGAGAACACTTGGCATCTCTCAGGAACAGGTAATTTCCAATAGGAGAGGCTTTAGTCCTCACTAAAACACTGTTAATACTGCTTCTAAACTGAGCTGTCTTGAAACACTGGGGTAYAGTCACGCTCACATAAGGGACCTGCTCTTGTCTTTGTGAAGTAGATGCTAGAATAATCTGCAAACTCCCTGGTAGGGATGGTTCTGGCTGTCCTGCAGGCTGTTTTTCCTGTCCTTTTGAAATTAATTTAATTCCCATTCCTGGGTCGGTGTGGTCTAGGAGGATCTTGTGCACAGCTTTGCTGTCCTGGGCAGCAGTAAGCAGCATGGGGCTTTGCTGCATTGCCAGAGACACTGACCCTCTGAGCTGTCAGTCCTGGCAGGAGTCTCCCRGACCGATGGCTGCCTGCCCCGTCTCTGAGCCAGGAGCTAATTCCTGAATAGTAACACCTGCAAAAGAAAGGGAATCTCAAAAACATAGATCCAACCAACGGAGTAAAACGTACACAGAGTCTTGGAGGAGTCAGAAATTGTTTTAATTGCATTACTAAATTGCTCTTGAAAAAATCAGCATTATTGCAGTGTTAGCTTCAAAAGCTAAAGATCAAAGCTGTGTCTCGTGAAGAAGCAGGCAGAGATGACAGGAGGTCTAAGCAGAAAAAATGTCTTCGCCCAACAGTTTCAACAGGACAGGAGCCTGCTTATCATGACGGATGCTGAGCCTGTGTGCTGAACTGTTCTGGGATACCAAGGGGAACAGGGGGGTGGATTGTTCCTTTGACTCCTAAGAATTTGGGAACGAAGACAACTAAATGTGTTTCCAATATTCCACATATTCAAGTTGTGCTGTGTGGGTTTTTAGAGAAATGTATGTTTTGACAGTCAAGTCCAGATGTTTTTATTGTGTTCTAGCTGTTTGCTGTAGTCAAACAAAAGGTAGTATTTTTAATATTGTACCAAACTCTATACTTGAATTCACATCAGGTCCTTGGTTGATGTCTTACCTGAAATCTGATCTTACCTTCTTATGCAAAACAATAAATTATTGATATACCACTGAAGGTGTTTTTTTCTTCATTGTAAATTGACTCACAGAGTAGTTTGCATGGGAAGGAGCCTTAAAGATCATCTCATTCCAATCCCCCTGCTCCCTGTCATTGCAGGAACACTTTCACTAGACCAGATTACTCTGAGCCCCATACAACCTGGCCTTGAAYACTGCCAGGGATGGGGAATCCACAATGTCTCTGGACAACCTGTTCCAGTGTCCTACCCCCCTCAYAGTAAAGAATTTTTTGCTAATACTTACTCTAAATCCACCATCCTTCAGCTTGAAGCCATTCCCCCTTGTTCTATGGCTACATTCCCTTGTAAAAAAGTCCCTGTTTTGTAGCCCACTTTAGGTACTGGAAGCTGCTATAAGGTCTCCTCAGAGCCTTCTCTTCTCCAGGATGAATAAAATTACTTTAAAATTACTTTAACTACTTTAAAGCATTTTAAAGGGTAAAATGCTTAAGCAGTAAATTATTTCATGGGACTCTACTAACTGTTATGTTCCAAATGGAAAAATAAAGCACCCTTGAACAAGAACAATTTTTAATATTTCATTTTAGTTGCCCAACTCTCCTTCAGAATTGATGTTTAGCCTTTCCTGTAGCCCATCCCATAAGAAAACATTTTCTTTCTGAGGGGAAAAGCTTATGTCAGTGGATCAAACTGAAATATCAGCTCATCTGGACTAGCAAAGTCTCGGACTATTGTATGCATTGTTGACTCAGTGTTTCACAGGACATATACACTTACAGGCCATGCAAGTCCCATGGGAGGTTGTGCTCATTTGCAGGACTCAAAGAAAGTAATGCTTGAACTGAGTTACTTTTTGCATTGTGTTATGCCTTTTCCAGAATAAAAAAAAGAAAGCCTAACACATACTAGGATTAGAGAGAAGACTTTTAAGACCCTTCTGTTTTGTTTCAGTGCACWATTCTGCATTTCCCACATGTACTTCGGTTCAGGTTTCTACTGTGTGTGGAGAATTTTTTGTTCAGTAAARCTCATATTTAGCTTTTTTGACATTGTTTCAAAGGATGAGTAGTTTCTTCAGAGATTTGATGTTAAAGTTGTAATCTAGACTGTTTTTGCTACTGCTCTCTCTACAGTCATTTCCCCACAGGATTAAGAGTTTTCTGTGTGTYAGTGCTTAAAGTCATTTGTACTTGAAATTTGCCCAAGATCCTTCTGCTCTCAGAGTCATTAAGTATTTATCATATATTACCATGATTAATGTATGATACCAAGCATTCAACAGAAAAATGTCTGAGCACAAAATTAAAGGAAGACAGTAGGTGTATTTGTTGTTTAAGAATTCTGGTGCTAGATAACAGAAGTTTCAGCAGAAAATCACACAAAAACATTTGGAAACAGTTACAGTCTGGTCTTAAATTTTGTCTTATGTTATACGCCAGTACAAATGAGAGAATTTAGAGTTCTAGACAACTGGAGATATCCCTCTTGATATCTGTGTCTGAAATACAAGTTGGATATTTGAAGACTATGGAATGATTTTACATCTCTATAATAAAATACTATGGTACTTTGTGTAGCTGACATCCAACATTTCAAAAAAGAGGGTAAATCTGTGATTATTGAGACTTTGCTTCTGTTTCAGCTGTACATTTGCATCTGTTTAAACAAATTTTTAAGGACTGAGTAGCACAAAGCTTCCAGCTATACATTTCAGTTTGTGGAAAAAAATATCCTCAGGGTTTCCAAAAGGATTCAAATGGCACAAACGTATCTGAAAACTTGTTGATAAGAAATAAATAGAGAAAATTAGGTCACAATTTCCTTTGTAATTAGATCCTTTTCTTTTCAGTAGCTGTATCAATATTCAGAACTTGAATATGCTAAAAAAAACCCAGAAGGCATCCAAGGATTTTCAAGTGAAAGTTAGATTTATGTTTTAACAAAGATGTTACAAGCTTTCTATAGGATTATACACACACTCATAGAAGCTTGAGGTACATGTTTTGAAGTGAGGGTCTGTGGGTATGGCAGAGATGAACTGAGAATGTTACAAATGCAAGTACTACCCTGAAAATGAATCTTCGATTTGGTAAATCACTGAACAGGAGGTCAGACCTAGCTGCAAATGTGCTGCGGTTCCTGTTCCCTCCTTGGTAAATACAAATAAGCACCAGTAAATCGTCATTGGTTAAAATGCTAAAATTGTCCAAATTTGGAACTGAAATGTGGTATTCAGAAGGAGGAGTACTCCAGATCCTGGTGACATTGTCCAAGATGCTGCTTTAATGTCTTCTAACTTCATTAACTTTYGCGGCAAGAGTACAGCGATCACAGCTCTAACTCAAAATTACCAAACTCTGTTTAGTCATTGACAATTTCATTGTTTTTCTTTTCACCCTTGTGCAGCTTCAATTTAAGAATTCAGTCACAGAAGAAGGGGGAAAGGGATAATTAACTGATACTGAAAAGCAGACATAAAAAATTTGATACAGACATTTTTTGCCTCCTTTCCAATGGCTACTGGGGTGTTGTGTTCCTGAAGCAAGTGAAGAGCTAGTGTTTTTTCCAGATGGAGAGGACTTGAACAGTGTTTTGTCCCAAGAAAATGGAATTGCTCTGAGAGGTCCCTSTAGCCTGTTCGATGCATGAGAGCARCATGTGGTAAAAAAGAACAGAAGCAGTTCTGAATTTTATGCAGCCAGTGTTGGCTTCAGGGGTTCTTGTTTAAAGCAATGGCCATTGTGGGCAGTTCTGCTTCTTTTCAGTGTGACCTCTGAACATTTACTGGTGTATGCCCTRGATGGGTTGTGCTTCCCCACTAAACCTACTTTGATGCAGCTTCTGGAGCCCTACCCCCACATACAGAGTGGCCTGTGCTAGGCACCAAATGACCATGGAGCAAAGACGTAGTCCCAGGGTCAAAGGAGCTCACAAAAATAAGTGGCAGATGGCCGAGCAGAGCAGCAGGAAGGTGCAAAGAGATGCGCTGCACACAGCTCTTCCTATCCTCTGGAACCAGAGGCAGTGCTGGCCCAATGGGACAGTCAGATCAAGGATTCAGCATCTCACGGGAGGATTGGGGGTTAGAGCTCCCTGGCAGGGCTTCAGCCCATGCTGTGCAGTGCCCAGTCACAGCTGAGAGCTCACAGAAACCTGGACCTGGCAGCCATGCCGCCAGCTCGACTGCAGGAGGGAATTAGCTGTGTGTGCATGAGCTGTGCTCTGCCTCCTTCCTGCAGAGCCAGAACAGCAGGTCTGCTCCTGTCCTGTTTCCCTGCCTGGTGCCAATGAAGGCAGGAATGCTCCAAATCCCATGTGCAGTCCTGGCTACTACTGACTGCAAGGCACAAACATTTTCTTGTTTGGTTGTGGTTTTTTCATTGTTGTTGTTGAAAACTGGCTTGAAAGCTTTGTTATTATTGGTGCTATCTGGATAGTATGAAAGAGCAGCCTCAGTTATTGGCCCTGCTGGGTTATTATTCCAGATGTTTTTCTTTACACAGCTGTTAAGCAGGAAGTAGAACCAAAACCAAAGATTGATTCGAACCATTGTTTTGTCAAAAACCAGAACTGAACCTGAATTATTGTCTTCTTTTGACTTCATTGAATTCAGGCCATCATTGACCACAGCTGGATTCAACCCCAGCTCAAACCACACTGAAAAAAGTCCAGAGCCTGACCACACTTTTGAGTAGGTGAGATCTTGAAGGCCAAGAGCCTGCATCTTGTCATGAGTGCAGCTGATGTTACCTTCAAGCCAACAGCAGCTTTTACTGAGCATGTGTGCACATATACATATTGTTATGTATTTATCAAGTGCTTTAGTGGACATCAATTAATTTTAATGAAAAAAACAGGCTTATGTTGCATAATTGGAAGATTAAGGGCAGACTAAAGAAATATGTCTACTCACAGAATACCGAAGTTTTAGCAAATAGATGTATAGTTTTACTTCAGCAGGACTCACACATCTCAGGAAACTTAGAATTTACATTTCATATATACTGGTTTGCCCTTATTTTCTGAAAGTCAAAAGAGCTTGATTGAATGCAGGCTACAGACTTGTTCACTACAAACCTATTTAAACATGAAATCTTGCGGGATTAGCTTAATTGTTCCCTAAATGAGAAGGCTACTTTGTACACAGACTACCATTTTATGCTTGCCAGATAAAGAAATGTGAACCTGTCCAGAGACAGAGGAATTTGTCTGTGTAGAAGTATCGGCAGGCCAACTGTCTTGCCTTTTATGCGATATTGTGGTGTAAAACATCACTCCACTGGTTTCATTTTACAGAAAATAGTCTCTGTGGTGGTACCCTGTGGGAACTGAAGTATCAAGTTCTATTTTCCCTTCAAAAATCCAACTCCGTTCGTACCCCGCTCCTGACACGGCGCTCTCCGTGACCGTCAGCCAGCGCAGGGCTCGGGGGATGCTGCSGCACGGCAGGGGGGCTGCAGGGAAGCTCTTCCAAACAAAACAGGAGGTGCTACTCTTTGCCACGGTRGAGGCTGCCATAGGTAACACGACAGTGTTTGAAATGAGGGATGGTATCCCTGATAAGGTTACACAGTAACTAAGTAAATGAGGGAAATACTTTCTTATTCCATTTTTAATTTTCAGAGGATTATGTGACACTACTGATTATCAGACATTATTACTCTGACTGCAGAATCTCCTGTTTTTCTTTGGCTTCCCTACTGGCTCCTTGAAAGCAAGGGTTACTGTAATTAAAGACTTTATTTGTTATATAAATGTAACCATAAAACATGTGGAGTTCCTATCTTCCAAAGCTACCAGACCAAGCAAATAAAGACAAAATTTCTGCAAGTGTTCTCAAGTGACCTATTCTGTTTTATCTCGTTTCCTTTCTTCCTAACCAGTCTTCTCGAAAAGCCTCTCCATGTCAGGGGCCAATAGTTTAACAAAGGCAGTGTGAAGCAAAAAGGAGAGGCTGGCCAGAACTGCTGGAAGGGAGAAGCTGGGGCACTGCTGGGCTCTGAACACCGGCAAGTCTCCGAGTCTGCACAAAAGTGAGCAACCTATGGGTGAAAAYAGCATGGGAAGATGATTTGAGCAGCAAGATGTCATTTACTCCCTCTTCAGTACAAGAAGGAGCCGACACCACCCGAGCCCTTCACCTCCAAGCATTTAGCAGGGAGCAGCTGCATTGCCCCCATGGCAGGTAATGCACTGCAGTGTGTAGCTCATGATGGTCTCATGGCAGACTCTGTGTGTGCCTCCCCTTCACAGTGTCACTCAACTTAGCTCTTGACTTTGTTATCTCCTGAAATCGTCTTCTGAAAGTGGTATTAAAACCTGCCTACTCTTAAGAATCTGTTGGAGTCCAAGTCCCAGGACAGGCATGGTTGAAGTGTTTGTATCCCTGATAAGGTGGTTGCACTTTTAATCCTGAGCCTCCTTCACATTCACCTACTTTGTACCATAGGGGTGGTGGTGGCTGGTGTTAACTCTGCCACCACTGGCAGAAAGAGGTGGAATTATACAGCTGGTGTTTGTTACTGTYCCTGCAAGCACATTTAAGCACCCCCAGTGAGACACTCATGCTCAGATTTTCTGCAGGAACTCCTGGTTTGCTCCCAGCTATGCTAATYTGTCTGTCACAGAGTGTAAGTGGAAAACACAAGAGACCAGATTCTCTCTAAATCAGTGAGCTCTGCAGGGAGGCAGTGCTACTGCTCTGCTCCCCTSACAGCTCCGCTTACAGGAGTGGTTACTTGGCTTGGGCCCATGAGCATCATGTAAAATCCTTATGGATCCTCCTGGTTCCAGTGCTCAGGATTGATGATTCTTTCTTCTCTTTTAGCATCTTGTGAATAACTTAGAATTTTTTCATGCTAATGCAACTCCCTCTCTTCCTGGTAAATTGCCTCATTTTGTGCTATTGGAAAGTGCTTAGTCTGGATTGCTTCACTGTGAGTACCTAATGCCTGCTGCTGCTTTCTGTATCATGTGTTTGGGACAAGGGTGAAATATCAGTAGAGAGCTGACACCACTTAGATCCCTAAAGGAGCGATAGTAGGAACTCCTCCTGTYGTTGGCCTCAAATGACTTTCATTTGTACCACTGGAGCACACAGTTGTTCCTGCAGTTTAACAGTGTGGCACAKATGAGATGGCAGTGGATGAACACAATAAACATGCAGTGCCGGTGAAGTGAGAAAAGTTTAATTTTTATTTTAACAGTGTCAGAATTTTACCACTTGTCTTTCTGTGCCTGGGAAATCAGGAATGCCTTTGCTCTGAAGACCTTGTAATCTAATGCCAGGTCTTGCTGACTTTTACAGTTGAACCTTAGTGCCTCGTTTCATGTGTGGTCCCTTTGACTTCTGCAACACTCCTCACAATGGGGTTGGCAGCTCTTACCCTGAACCAAGATCATTRCTTCTCTGGGCTCAGGGTCTGGCTTTGAGATAAGATGCAATCGGGAAAGATGATAAATATTTCAGCAAGTAATCAAATGTGTGAGGGCTGTCTGGTTATTGTCTTTGGATTAGTATCTGAGATTAGTATCTGGGAGCAAACTTCAATGCGAATGCATCAAAGTCCCGTCAAACGCGTGGTAGTAAATATGTGTGGCTGATAAATCTATTGATTCTTTGTCTAAATTATTTAGTGGAAGCTGTGTGACTGCATTAGACGGCCCTGCCCTTTGCTGCTCAGCTGTCCTTCCAGTGTTTCATTTCTTTTACACCTACAATGTGGTCATGATAAACCTTCTTACATGCTTTTAAGTAATTTCACAAATGCTCTCAAAATGGAGGCAGCAATTCTTTGCTGTCACTTTAGGCAATTATTACTGAAACCTACAAAACAGTGTTTTGGAATAATTAACCTTAGTTAACCTTAAACCTTGAAAGATTTTCTGATGTTGCTCAGCAGCCTGTAAGCTGCCAATTGTACATTTGTACCCTTGGAGCTGTCACAAGTTCGCAAACCCCGCTGAGTGAGCAAGGTCTGCTTTACTGATTTCGGCTCACACAAAGGCACAGCACTCTACAGTTCAACTTGTAAACGGTGTATTGTGGGGGTTTTTGTTATTATATTTCTGTGTAATACTTTCCAAACTCTACTTCATTGTATTTTGCAGTTAAAAAACCACCTGGATACTCCTTTTCAATTCTTTTTTTTTTTTTGAGACTATCTCTAAGCCGCCTTGCATGTTTTTGTAATGTGTAAGACAGACTCAGAGGGAGGCTTCAGAAGACTTGTGCAGCTGGTAGCTTTTTGATGATTTCATTTCACAATTCTTTGGAAATAAATGTGGGTACTAACGAGAACAATGAGTAAAATGTCAGTTGTACAAAATATAAGTGATCTGTTCTAGAAAAATACAAACACTTTTGTCAGTTCAGTTATGCCTGTGCATCATTCTACTTTAGCGGAGTAAAARTAGTGAAGTCTAACGGATGTATGGTAAGGACACAAATGTTTTGATCCAAGGAAACATCATAAATCCTTTCTACTAGAACTTTTGGTGAATGTTTTAAGGACTCGGAGATGGGGGTATGTCCAGGTGTCCTTTGAACCCCATGAGGTGATTAAAGTGAACAGTATAAAGCTGAAGTGACAGTACTGAAATACAGGGAGATAAATGCATGGGATGGGGATTTACAGAAGACGAACAGCTAGTTCATGGGAATGGCAAAACTGCCATGCATAGGAAATAGGGGAGATGAACATTTCAACTTCCTCTAAGGGGAAAACTGATTGTGTAGAATCTCTTTAAATATCTTCTTTCACAGAAAGGAAAATTTTATTTATTTATCTCAAGTAAAATATTCATTGTTTGCTCTGCTGGAAGAAAAATTAGAGCCATGATGAGTTGAAAGAATATAGCCAGTTAGAATCAGCATCTAAGGTCTTCATGAAGCAGTAAAATACTGAGTGCTGGAAGGGGGTAATCAGTTTTATACATTTTAAAATTAATATGAAATGCTACTCTCCCACTTTCACTGTACAGCCTGGGTTTTAGAATGTCAAGAAAGTATTTGACATTTGCAAGAGGCTGCAGGCACTAATACAAATAATTTTTATCCATTTATGCATTTTAACCATGACGCTGAGTGAATTGTTGGCTCTGTGCAATTAGTCTCTGTGCTTCTTGACAATATAACCACAAATTTTTACAAATTCTATTAATAATGCAAGGTGGAAGCTCTGTTCTCCAAGTCTGCTGTTTTGCTTCTAGAAAAACATTTAATTTCTTACAAACCTGATATAAATAGGCCAGCTGACAAGTATCCCAAAAGAACAGAATATGCTTGGAATAGTGAGATATGAACTGACATATTTTTGGCAAAAAGAAAAATGTTATACAAGCTGCATTTGTCTGAAAAAAATAAAAATAGGAGCCTTTGTCATATATGGCAAGAGAGTCTAGGTTGAGTTATGATTGATGTCACTTGAAAGAATACTTTAAGCTTAGAAAATGACATCAGAATCATCAGAATTTGGTGAGATTTAGAGCAGTTCCTGAAGCCAGGGTGCTGGGGATTCAGGAAGATACTTTGTGGATGATACACAGCACACTGCCAGACATCATCTGAACAGAAGCCAGGAGTTACGGTACTTTCAGATTACATTTCTGAATGATGGGTATAATTTGTTTTAATAACATTCATTTTTAGTTAAATGCATGTTTTCAGTTTTTTATATTTGGTGCAACCCCCCCATTTCAGGCTGGCAGAGCAGTCTGTCACTGCCTGACCTCTCCCCTTACTCACTTACATGACAAGTTTCCAAGAGCAGTCAGGAGTGCTTTCCTTATTACCACAAGTCTGCAAATACAGCAGGATCTCTTTCCATTTACTCTTCTCCAGTTTTAGTGCTCAATTCCTGCTGACTTTACTACTGAGCATTTATAAGTCAGATTGTAACAGTACATATGTATGTTAGAAGTATTTCTTTTAGCTCCCAGTCTAAAACTAAACTTTGTCTGTCTGTCTGCTACTGCTGGTGTTAAAATGAAAGTAACAAAACAGAAAAGGCGCTTGGATTTCGCTTTATTAAAGATAACCAATAAATCGTGCAGAGCCCAGGTCACAGAGAGGCTGAGCAGAGCTTTTGCTGTGTGGAGTAGTGAACCTCTCTGGAATAGTTTCTTACATTTCTCCTTTGATTTGCTTCATATAGCAAGTCTTTGCTCCTTAAAGTAATTTTAGTGAGAAAATTCGTATATTTAATCTAAGTACACAATGCTGCTTTTGATCGGGTTATGTCTGTTTTTCTTTGAAATAGCTTTTAAACATGAAGAGAAAGTAAACTGCAAATCACATGTCTAAGTAGACTTGTACTTACACTTAGCAGCATGTTTTGTTCCTAAAAATGATAGATATTAGTGAAAAAGAGGGTTGTACAGTTGCTTGGCTGCATGCCTTCGACAATATGCATAATCAGTTTTCATAACTAAAATGAGTTCATTCCAGGAAAATAAAAAGTTCATCCCACAAACCACTCCGTGGGTAAGGCATGTGTGTGTGTGTCAGCTAAGAGCTGCCGCTATCTGCCGTTTAGATTTGCACGTTGTGCTCGTTCCTGTTCTGTTTGAAGAGCCAAGTGGTGGATGAATTATTCCTGGTATTCCTGACTTTTACTTCAAGCCAATAAACACCTGTGTGCGACTGGTCTGCCAGAGCCATTCCGTGAAACATCTGGGCATGCTCCAGCCCTGGGGCTACTGGCGTTCAAAACAGTTTTCCCTGATCSTGCCGCTCGCTGCAGCTGCAATCGGGCCTGATTACAGACAGGAATTGGATCAGGAATCCCATCACTCCCATGCACCCAACTCTCCTGGTGGCAGAAGAGGCAGACAAAAAGGCAAGGGCTCTGGTGGCTYATGTGTGTGGTGAGGCAGAGGGAACTGTGAGTGGTTCCTTTGAGCRGAGGGAGTTTTCCTCCACCCTCCTGCGGTGTGTAGCGCACAGAAAGGACTCGCGCAGGAGGAGGCAACACGRTGTAGTAAAAGCGTCTGTGCTCTGTACAACTTGTACCTCGTTGCAGCTGTTGAAAGGACAGAGTGAATGAAGCAGACAACTGCAGAGAACACGTTTTCATGATTAAGGCATGAGTGCAGCTCTGGGGAACCGAATTGTATCCCTGCCTTTGCCACAGCTTTCCTGTGTGATACGAGTCACTTTGCACATGTGCTTGTTAACTGTGTTTTTCGTGAGGCTTGGTATGGAGGAGGGTAATTTGTAGAAGTGCCACTGCAAACTGTAGGCAGTGGGAGCTGTGCTGTGCTGAACACTGAGAAACCAGGCACCCTGCATCCCAATGAGGCAGGCAAGCAACGTGGAGGCAGGGATCACAAAGATAAATCTTCGTGCATTCAGTTTCTGTGGTTGACGAACAGCTTGAAGGGGCTTGTCCTTCTTAAACTTGTCCTTTCCTGTACCTAAAATAAGAACAGTGAATTTCTAGCTAAATACAAGTGCAGTATTTGTGAGCAATAGCTGAGTTTAAGATACATCTGCTAAGCTGTAGTAAAGACTGTTTAGCACTTGTCTTGCTTTATCTGTCTTTCTTCTTTATCTTTTTAAATGGAGATGTTATTGCAGCACTGAGCAGTCACTGAAGAAGTCCCTATTAAAGCAATATCATGAATACCTGTATATTTTTACATGCATGGCTAAATGCAAAGTTCAACATTCCCATAGTCTTAAGGTGTAAAACAAAAGCTTAACAATATAGCTAACAGGAATAAAAATACTGCACTGTTCTGTTGGTAAAAATTGAAAAAACCAACAGGACACTTTATGGAAAGATACTTCCTGAAGTGAGGAGTTACTGTTCTGCTCACAGACAAAATAAAACTTGATGATTTGTGTATTGCGGATCTTATGCATCACAGATTACATGAAAAATAGTATTTTGTATATAAGCCATCCTTATATCAAGACAGGCAATGGCATATATGAAATGGTACAATGAGAATAGGGAAGGATATAACTTCACAGATTTCTGCAGTATTGTTTTGTCAGCTTAAATATTGTCATTCCTTGATGTTGTAATGCAGTGCCAAGGACAATACAATTTGTTTTTTWGAAGTGCTATTTACTTTACAGGTTTACCATATTTTATTAGAAAACTCTTCCATTCCTCCATTGGTTAAGAACAGATTTTTAAAACAATATATTTGGTAGTGCCTGTTTTATGTAACTAGAAGAGGTATGCTCCATTCCACCAGAGGTATTTTTATATAGGTGACTAGAAAATTACAGGAATTTTTTTACAWAGTTATCACAAATCCATACTACAATGGAAACCCAACTATTTTCTACATTTTGTTTATTTGAGATACAACCTATATTTTTGTTGGAACACCGATCATACAGTCAGGATGTACACAAGGCACCAAAAGTGGAATTCAGGTAATCCAAATCCACAAAACTGATTCAGAAATCTCTGCTTTACCAACTGTAAAATCCAAATTCACTTGGCTCCATTGTTTTGGTCCTGTCAATCTGCTAAGTGCCAAAGCTCAGGTTTCTGTGAACACATCGAGCTTTCAATTTCTACAGCTTCTTTTAACCCCACTAAAAGACAAGTCTGGACTTGCTTCCTCGAGGGGTTTGCTTCAGTCCAGGTGCCTGGAGCCCACCTACACTTACTGATACCACTGGCTGCTTCCAGGATGGATCTCACTCATGTCCTGGGCTTGCAGGGACTTGGCAATTGCCCGTGACCTTTTGGAGTTGTCCAGTTAAATGCTGACTTACAGAGGACCTGGGTTCCTTCATGCTTCAGAGTCCCTGCCTGATTGTGCCAAGCTTCAGCCTGTTTTAYAGAAGGAAATCCCACTGGACAGGGACTGGGGTCCATGAGGAACCCTGGGAGAGTGTCTCAGAACCCCACACCCACACGGGCACCCCCAGGCTCCCAAGAGAAGTGGGGGGGTTCCAAAACCCCTCWACACTCACCATTCCTGTTTGTCAGACCTGAGAGATGAGCACAGCACGTYTGTATGTGCAGTGCAGCATGTTCACACAATCAGAAAGCTGCAAAATGTTTTGAAATTCATTTGAATATGGTCTGCTCTCAGTCTCAAACACAGCATAAATAATTATTACCAAAAGTGGACACGAAAAAATCACCAGATCATCCTTTATTGTTATCAATATAGCAGACAACATCAAGTATTTCGAGTTACTGTATTCTACTTCTGTAGAGAATAAAATAAAGCTGGGTTTAAACATAAAGTCTCAATTGAGAGAGATTGCAAACAATTTCCCCCCATGAMGATTCTACTCAATCCTTCCCCATGTGGAGTATTTCATTCCAGTTTTGCTTACTTTAAGCTGAACGGAATTTTTGTACCAAATTAGAACAACTAAGTCCTTCCACGCAGAAAACTACTGAGCTCACTGAATATTTTTCTGTCATGGTGCCAAACCATACAGTAATCATACTGAGGATATGGATGGAAGAAACGTTGCTCTGCACAGTAATTCCATATAGGAATCACTATTGATTACAGTGAGGCTACTTTATGGGCAGTGGTAAATTATGAGGTTTCTCTTGTAAGTGAGAACATTGATTTACATGAGTAATGCAAAGGCTCACACGTAAACTGAACTCAAACTTTAACTGTCAGCCGTAACACATCTATTTATACCACAGATCTGTGCTTTGCTACTTATATTTAATTACAATCAGTTGTGGTGCCTCCATTTTCTGTGTTTACCCAGAGAATCACATTTCTGAGGTCAAATGGAATGACAGTTATACTGTAGTTATTTGAAAACATGCTTAAGTTGTACATTCTGCCTGTATCTGAGGACTGAGGTTCTGCAGGATGGGTATGATTCACCAATCTTTCCTTACATGAATAAAATTTCACACACATCAGTTTTAGTCAGGGCATATCTGTGCTGCACAGCATGGTGCTGTGGAGAGATACCCAGTGCAGCTCAAAAAGACCCACCTTGGGTAGCTGGAAGCAGTTTACCCGCATTGCTTAATGCTGCACAGTGTCTAATTTACCCTGGTTTTTAGCAAAGTAAATTAGCTTTGACAAAGCACTGCACAAATAGGCTACCCTGCTCTCAGCCCATGAGCCAGCTTTGGCAYCGGTTTCTGTGTCAGACTTACAGGGCAGTATAGCACAGCTAGCAGCAGATGCAAAAGACTGCTTGCATAAAAATGTGCAGATTCAGGCCCTCAAGTTTTATTCTGCACTTATTCATTTTAATGGCATAAAACACTTTTAATTCTTAAATGTCACTGCTTAAAATTCAGTGGTATTACTGAACTAGAACATCAAAAGACTACCATACCACTATAAATGAATTACTAAAGTGCATCAGTTTGGGTTTGCTGTGCTCAAATATGCTTTTATTATTTATTTTATTTCTTTACTGACAGCAGTAGCAAACTGCTAATTGGTAGTAGATTTGTTCAGTCTCTTAAGCCTAATTTCTTCTGACCCTGGCATCYTTATTTCCAGCATGAGATGCCTTACCAAAATCACAAACATTTCACATTGAAATCTCAGAAAAAAATGTCATTGATATAACTAAAGTATATTTTAGCATGTCACAGGACCTAGATTTTTTTAAAAGACTCTACGAAAAATGAAGTTTTACTTCCTGCTTTCTGACAGTACTGTCGATAGACCAAACCTTTCCTCCAATGAAATCAATGACAGAAAACTATCGATGCCAATGGGTGTGCATACTAAAGTCTTGCTGTGTACAATCTTCCAGTAGGGACAGAATCCCTTTTTATCTCTCAGAAATTATTTCAAATTTCCTAGTAAGACAGTCTTTTGGCATCATAATCAGCAACCTTTTCAATACCAAAGCAGTACATACTAACTTGATATTAGGAAAAAAATGACATCCAAACTATTCAATGTTATTCTGCACAAATCAAAACAGAGCACATATACATGCATTTTGAAAAAATGGCATGCTTCATCCCCCAAATTTTACATTCAGAGTTGAAGGCTTGCTGAAAACAAACAGCTCTTGTAATAAGCTGATATATTAATTTATGCATAAATTGGATAGAAAAAGAGGAGTTTTTAAAATTAGATAGTTTTAATCTCTGTCTCTGTTTAAGCTAAAATATAAAGACATGACAGCTCCATGCAACTCCTTCTACAATAAAATAACTAACTACCTAACTGTGGCAGAGCTCCATATCCTCTAGAAGAGCCTTAATGACCCTAAATTTAAATTAAAATACTTGAATGTATAGTTATTACCGGAAAAAGAAATGGAAAAAATCAGAGGAAAAATGTACCCATATGGAGTACTCTAATATCCATGGCACAGATCTTGAGAACAATACCAGAAAATTGGCTGAATTAACTGTATCAGAATGTACACTATGCAAGAAGACATGTATATGCAACACGCATTTCTGCTTCCCTCAATAAAAATAATTTTGATAAAAAGGCAACTTTCCTCCCCAAACTGAAGTTCTACTGTAAAAAGATTTGGATTCGAGCTCTAATCYCTGTTCTCATCCACACATGACTTTCTTTTCATCCAAGTTGAGTGAAGATGTCAGATTGATCAAACATCTTCTATGGACTTAGAATTGTTTTTTTTTATTTTGCTTTGTTTAATAGCTCACACAGTGCAATCACCATGAAGCACAAATTTAGATAAATATATTATTTTTCTACCAGGCACTGGATTAATGCTCAACCTTGCAAGATCCAACTGTTGCTCCATATTAATTTTACAGCCAATTGCTGCTCAAACCCTGTAGCGATTTGGCTTTATTCTGATCTCCACTCCTCTCACAATTTCACATTTTCCCATATAATGTTACTGTACCACCATAAATGATAGAAGCAGTCTCTTCAAAACCAGTGATTGCTCCAAGGTGCTTGAATTTCTGCCTTGAAATGACCTACAAAAAAGAGAAAACGTCCTGATGTCAGTCTTGGCTTTCTTTCTGATTATATAACAGAGGAAAAACGATACAGGTTTTTWAAAATTTTTATTTTTATGTTGGTTTTGTAAAAACCATTCAGGGAATTATCCAGAATTACTATTGGTGATTACCTAAGGAGTGAAATGGAGCTACCAAAGTAATAAGTGGGAGCTGGATAACTGAAAAGTATTTTAACCTTCCCTCTAACTAGGCAGTGTCTTTCTTGTGTTTGTATTCACACCTCATGTGAGAATCTGCTCTTCAAGAAACAGTCAAATTCTCTCTCCCGATTAATATCACCACATTACAGTCCAAAATACTTTCCACCAATACCTCTCGTTTTTCCTCCAGGAAAATAAATTCATAACTGGTGACTACTTATGACATTCTATTTCTAATTTTAAAACAACCTTCTTTTCACACTCCCACCACAAAACAAACAGCCCAATCCTTTCTCTCTTTTTTCCCTCGAAAAAGGAAGCAATTTATAGAAACTACTAAGAAAGCAAAAGGCATTTGAGCACGTCAGTAGCATTCACTTGCAAAGGGTTTATGTTTGAAAGCTAAAAACATTGTTCTCAATTCAAGACACACTGTCTGCAGTATTGCTTTTAACATCAAATTATTGTAAATGCCTGGCTCCAGAAGCAAAACCTATAACTAAGAAATGTAACTTGCAGTTTTTCTGCGTACATTTTAAAATAATYCTCCATTTTTATTTTTACTTGACAGAAAGTCAAACTCCTTTCTGAATTACAAAGGTGCAAAGTGTTTCTGGATAAACCCAACTTAGGGTAATTTGCAGGGTTACCACTCAGTCCATTACACTTTGCACACACTATTTTGGGTACATATGCTTGGTTTGATTTTCTTTTGTTTTGTTTTGATTGAATCTCTTCTAGGTTGGAGAAAAATATCACTGCTAAAGTTCTGTTCATTTTTAGAATATGAACTAAAATGCCTGATTTACACTGAAGCCTTAAAAGGCTGCTACACCCTTCTGATTGCTGCACAGAAACAGTATTAACTTTGTAGTGATAATCCAGTCATAAAGCCAGTTCAACTCASCAATGGGCAAGTTTTAAAAGATATTATGTAGTGCCCATCGATACTGAATTGCTATACCATTAAGGTCAGGACAATTAACTAATTCTAGAAAAAACATTTTCTCTAAACATCAAAATGCATAAATATTCTTTCTCTCTGAAAAAACATGGGCAAAATATGATTTTTTTTTTTTTTAAGGCAAAAATCAATAGTAAAAATAAAGAGAATTAGGCATTAGTGCTTTCTGTGTGTAAGGGGTTGTAGCACTACAGGAACAAATTAAGGTGGCTTATTGAGTCAGTACTATTATGACTCCTCCTGTAAAAGTCAGCATTTTAAAACAATTCAGAATTTACTGATATAGATAAATCTTCAGAATAGCTTTCTCCAAAGCTTTCTCTTGCAGTGTTATTATGCACATGTATTTTTTTTTCAGAAATTACAAGGGAAAATATTACATGAAGAGGGAACTGATGTTGAAGAAGCAAAAAGAAAACATAAGAATTAAAAAGTAAAATCTTTAAATGTAATGATTACCCACTAAAGTTTTACAAACCCAGGAAAAACAGCCTAAGTTTCACTGAAGCAACATCCCACTATCTTAAAGCCCCTGATAACCTGACCTGCTTATTTTTCTGATGCTACAAAGAAAACGAATCTACTGCATCTTTCAAAACCACAGTCTTTTAATCTAGTRTTCCAAATATTATTATGACACAGTTACTGATTATTTTTTTAAAATTGTACTCAAAAATATTCAAAAATCCTGGATAGTAGTAAAGAGAAATTAACAAAAGCAAATAAATGGCCATATACAAATACAGAGAAGTCTAGTAACACAGTTCATTCTGAAGTATTGTATTCTTTACTGATAGAAACTTGTTAAATCACATTCAGTCTTGGACTGTAAAACACAAATCCCATCTGGAAGCCATTTCTAAAAAGGAGCAGCAGAATCTCTGTTATTGTCATTGTTCAGAAAATAACTGCGCAGATATTGTCAATCCATCACTCATTAACCAAAATACTGTCTTTCTTTATTTTCTTTGAAGATTTTTKAGTAACTTTCTCTTTCCCAGACACCCATGCACACCCTTGCACACCTCTTCCCCTTGCACTGAGTCCCACTTGAAAAGTGGTCTTTTCTCTTTCTTAATTCCTAGGCCCACGAGAGTGTATTGTACAATATCCAAGCCTTAAAAATCCTCACTGCAAATAATCTGGCATTTTTTGAAGCACATAATTACTCAGAAAACAAGATCTAAGKAGGAGATCACAACACAAAAATCAGAGACCGGGGGAAAAAAATCGGTAATCCTTTTCTTTCTAAAGATTATGTTTTAAACGTTGTTTTCCATAAAACCTTGCTTAAAGAAATCAACAGATTGATCACGTCCTCTGCTTTGTTTTCCATTCTCACATACATCACCTCTTGAGCTGAACCCCTGCCTTTCCACAAAGTACCACTCCTCAATTTAAAAAAACCCAAACACACAAAAAACCACAGAACAACAATAAACACAATAATAAACAATAGATTACCAGAAATTAAGAGGCATAAAAATGTTTGTTAACAGCTCCTAAATTGCAGGTGTTGTTATCAACACCTAAACGGTGCATTTGTACTGATACAAAATGAAATAAAAGCAGCACAAATGGATTTGCTATTTCTCTTGTTAAACCCTTTACATCAAAACAGTAGGAGTATAGTTTTTGTGAATGCCAAACATACATAAATTTTGCAAGAAAGATAAGTTAATGAAGAATTAAAAGGAAATTGACATTTTTTTCTGCTTATTTTCAACTTGTCTGATAAATTGACCATGAAGCTGATCAGCTAAACTGCTAATTAACAGAAGGAGCAGCCGGTATGATTGACCTTTTTTATTTTATGTAAGTCTCTACAATTTTTTTACAGTGAGCATTACAGTTCTGCTTCAACAGTAATAATTTACACCCTCTTCTATAATAATGTGAAGAAAAATATACATGAAAAATTGCTTGCACATTCTGGCTGCAACTTTGAGATTGTAAAAAAAATTCCAAATGCCTTAGTCTCTAYGTTAACAAATTCTTCATATTCCCCATTTCTTTGTGCCAGTAACAAATGATCTCATCTTCTGTTACTGGCAAACATCTCACCTACTGTTTTATAAAATGTCTTTTACATTCAAAATATAAAAATAACAGAGCAAAAAGTCACTCATACATAAATGTACTACTACTAGTTTATAGAATTAGCTCAACATGGTGCAAATGCCATCTCTGGGTGGACCCAGTTCCTGAGCAAGCTGGTTTTGAGAACATGTTACAGCTTTATTGCCTGGAATTTTTTGCACACTGATTTTTGGGCACCAGGACAGTACTTTCATATTTCTTTAAGTGATTACTCTACTCAACACTTTAGCTTTCAGGAAAAATTTTCTTCCACAATATCCATTTATACTCTTGTGCTACCTAAGTGAGGGAGTGCCTAAGTAATTATTTCTTAGTGATAGCTGATGTAAGAAGGCAAGATTCCTCATCATCCAGCAAAATATGCCTCAATGTAACCAAAGGAATCACCCAAACCCAAATACCAATGCAGTAACTGCAGTAATGACCTGCTATTGCTGATATATGTCTGAAATCGTGCACAAAACTACAGAGAACAGACTACAAGCAAGAATAGAAATTGTTCATATCAATTATTTCCAAGACTACAACTCTCTGTCAAATGTTTCAAATTTAATATCAAATTCAAAAACTACTATGGAAAGAGGAAGAGGATAGGCATCAAAATACAGAGACCCCATGCTATAAATATTTCTTTTCTTTAGAATTGGAATTTGATTTTGTGAGGGCAGGCTGCAATATTATATGCTCAAATCCTGCAGAAAGCTACAGAATCATCAGCTGAAAATAAAAGTAATGGATTAAAAATTGGTTGATTTATTAAATTATAAGGTGACAACAATTGCCAAATGTGAAAAGCAAATGTAATCCTAGAATGTAGCAGCTGAGGACCTCCCAAAAGAGATGAAGACCATTAATGCCATTGTAATGGATCTTGGAGAAATTATCTTAGAAACAGTGTTAAATCTAGGAAAAAAAGCTCAGACCGAAACACAGGCAAATAAGGGATACCAAGATGGTAAAATAAATTAAGAACTTGCAGTCTGAATCTAGAGGAACTGAACTGGTTTAGCCAAGCAAAGTGATGTCTAAGAGAAAATATTATAACTCAGAAAATGGGTGTAAAGTCTGTGGAGGAAAAGTAGCTGTTGAAAATAGGGTAAAGGACCAACGTTTTTACAAAAAAATAATACACACAAACTAGTCATACAAACTGAGGTTATAAATTAAATAAGGTGGTTTCAAGTCTTCAGAGGAGTTAGAGCAGTCTTCCTAGGACTATTTTGAGTTGCTACAARCTCAACATTTGCCAGTCACACAAAGAAAAAACAGAAAACAACTGACTCTTGAGCATCCATAGGCATTGCTACTAATAACAGATCCCAGCATTTCCTGCACGATCTGTTCTGCTTTTTCATTTTTTTGACTTACCTGTCCCCACAGAAAGTTCCACTGGTAACTAAGCCTAAGTTAGTTACCAAAGCTCCTTTTATGGCCAGTGGAGATGCATAGCCTTTGAGGGCACAACATCCTATTTATCTTTGCCATTGAAATAGCTTTTCTTCTTACTGTTCAGTGGAACAGAGTGATCTCATTTAGGAATTCTATTTCTTACTCCACCGACTTCTTGCTTAAAATACTCAGCTCTGTGTGAAAACTCACTGTCTTCACTCCCTACCACCCAGGGATACTTTTATTCCCTTTCACATTTTGTTTCTTGCACCTTCTGCCCTCAAAATCAATTTTTAAAGAGTCATTACTTCAGTAAAATGAAGATATTTAATCCCTTCTGGAAATGCATTCATACATAGTATTCCATACAGAAAAAAAGTGCAATAGGTCTTTAACCAGGCTTTTAATTTAAAAATTCTCTTTCAGCTTCACCTAATGAAATTAGTAATTTTCTATCTTCTCTAACCTAAGCAAGTGAAACAAGAAAAGCCAATGCTATTCTTAAACAATTACTGTGCAGTCTACATGTACTCATACACAGTTACTGCTTGAAAGTTTCAGTAAGTAAAATGTATATCAATYATCTCCTTGAAGAAAAGCGTATTAATCCTATAGTATTATTATCTGAGATACACCCCGCATATATTCCATGCCCTTTCTTATTATTAGAGGTTTCTTACCCAGCTGAGTTCTTGGTTGACTGTACGATGTTGGAAGYGGGGTATTTCTGCTGGACTGTCCTTGAAAGGATTATATTCCTGTGCCTTCAGAAGGACACATGTACTGGAAGGCTGACCATAGCTTCCTAAAATCAGCGTACAGCAAGTAGCCATTCCTTCCYAGCTCAAATCTAAGTCCAATTTTTATCACCTGATAGGTATTTTGATGGACACCATGAACTGCAGGGGTAATTTACAAGTGGGAAGGGAAGTCAGGGAATATAGTTCTTGTTGGCTCAGTGGTAAGAGAGATGAGACAGTGCACAATGAGTTCAGTAGGAACTTCTTTATAAAAATGTATCCAGAATGATGGCTCATTCAACAATATACAGATTGATAATAGGATTGGGGGAACAGTATAAATTTCCCTTCTGTGTTTGGGGCTATTTGTGTAGGTACAGTGCTGTGTTGTCCTGTGTTTGTGAAAGGRCTTCATTCACTGGCACTGCCCATACCCATTTTATTTACTCCTTTTAAGAAACACTAATTACACAGTACACATTACATTTCCTTTAACAAAAAGCATTTCAAGCACGATCTGTCAGCTTCCACAAGAACTAAAAGTGGTCAGTCTTAACCGTTATTAATTAAAGATGTTTTCCTATAACCGCTGACAGCAAGGGAAAGATATAAGCGGTACTGGCTAAAACTCAAGCTAAAAACCACTCGGTGGTCTTCCTGTAACCTCTGAAGCAGGGTAACTCTCGTAACTGCATTATTTAACTCCACACCAGAAGCGTCCAGCCTGCTTTAGGAGCTCARATGTCGCTCCCTTTCTCGGGCGCTGGGGAATGCCGGCCGGGCCGCGTTGGCTGCGGCTGTCCCGGTAACGCGGGCCCGGCCCGTCCCCACGGCAACGCCGCCGGCCATGGCGGGACGCGGCGCGCCGGGCCCGGCCCGAGGTGAGGGTAAAACCTTCGGGCTCCGTGCGACCCTCGGGCTCCGCTGTGTCCCTGCTCCGGGCTCTCGGCTGCGGCTCCCCCCGCTCCCTCCCCAGCCCCTGATCCGCGCTCCCCACACGGCCGAGGCCGCCCCGGGCTGGTCGGGGGAGCTGATCCCCTCTCTTTCCGCCGTTCAGGGAAAGTGCCGGGGGGACGTGGGGGTCGTGTCTGTCCGTGTGTACAGGGGGGTTTTAACAATGGGATCCTTTTGTTACAGCCTCGACAGAGGCCTTCTGCTGTCGGCTGCCGGGAATTAAGATGAAATAATCAGTGTTTGAACCTGATTTCCCCATTTCTTTCAAATTTGTGGGTTGGTTTCATCAAGTCAGGCCTTGCCTTCAGGGATTTAAACGAGTTAAATGCATGCAGTCGTTCCTAGATAGGTTCATTTCAAATCATAGCAGCCACAGCGTATTTAACCATTTGAGAGCTTAGTTTGGTCATTCTGTGACAGGATCTCTTTGCCAAGGTGGGCTCCGGTGACACTGACCAASACCATGGGAGTGGCATTGGCGAGAGCGGCTCAGTGGACTGCTGCTGGCTCTGGAACTGGCAGACTTGAAATCACCCCTTTGAACGAAGCCCTTTTAAACCAAATTATTAAGTTTGCAGAGGACTTCARCGCCAAGCATCCTCAAGAAGCAGCATTTGTCTTCAGAGAGCCCCTTGAGTGGAAAACACAGTTGGACTCTTCAGTATTTAAAGAAGGTTATGAGGTCAAGTAAGTCTAAATTGCACTGTGTTTTCAAGTGCAGGCGAACTATGAAGCAAAGTTGTCCTCATTTAGCATAAAGAAAACCTTAGTACATTTGGGAGGCTGAAATCAGTGAAGCTTTTGTTCRTATATATTAAAAATTTTGAGCTAAAATTTAGAGTATAAAAACTTKCTCTTTGACAGTTTAAGACAATTCYGTCTTGTTTGTTTGCAGACCTGTTTAGCTACAATTTGCCCTGTCTATTCCTAAGGATTTTTACAGCACGTGTCTAACAGTGATTAACTGTGTAATTTCTTTCTGTGTTAGGAGTTGCTCCTGCTTGGTGGGTTGACCTTGGCTGGTTGCCAGATGTCCACTGTGCTGCTTCCCCTCCTACATGGGACAGGCGAGAAAAGTACAATGAAAGGTCCACAGGTTGAGAAAAGGACAGGGAGAGATCACTCACCAGTTAGCGTCATCAGCAAATCTGACTTGATTCACAGAAATTAATATAATTTACTGCCAATCAAAAGTCAGAGTAGGATAATGAGAAACAAAAACAAATCTTAAAACCTTCCACCTTCCACACCTACCTCTTCCCAAGCTCAACTTCACTTCTGATTTTCTCCACTTCCATACACCTGAGTGGCACAAGGGGGCAGGGAATGAGGGATGAGGTCAGTTCATTGCTTGTTTTCCTCTAACCTTTCTTGCTCCTCACACTGTTCTGCTCCAGCATGGGGTCCTTCCCACAGGACAATCCTTTACGAACTTCTTCAGTGTGAGTCCTTCCCAAAGACTGCAGGTCTTCATGACATCTCCAGTGTGGGTCCCTTCCAYGGGGTGCAGTCCTTCAGGAACAGGCTGCTCCACTGTGGGTGTCCCTCAGAGTCCCAAGTCCTGCCAGCAAACCTGCTCCAGTGTGTTCTCCTTTCTCCATAGGTCCTTCCAGGAGCCTGCTCCAGAGTGGGCTTCCCATGGAGTCACCTTTGGGCCTATCCACCTGCTGATGTGCTGTGAATAAACTGGTTTACCTTGGAAATTTTCTGAAACACAGTTTAAAGAAATTGTATATGCTTTATCATGCTTGAATAACATTCAAGGTTTTTCTCAATTGAAGTTCTTACTTTAAAAAGATACAATTTAATTTTTCTAGGGAAGCAGTTGTTCAGTCTGAAGCCAGAAGCAAAGATGGCCAACCATTGCTCATTCTCTCCGCATCAACTCTCAAAGTTCGCAGTTTTGATCAGCTGTCCCGTTTGCTACAAATTGCTGTGGAAAAACAGTTAAAGGAAGTACAGGCATGCCTTGAAGGTTTTCTTCTTTGTTTTTTCATCTCTCCTCTTTCTTGAGAARTATATGTCTTCTTCAGTTCATGTTCATTAAATGTTCAGGAAGATGGATATGCCTTCATTTAAAGTATGTGAGAAAGTGTTAATTAATGAAAGTGGCTATAAGTGCTGATGCAGAATGTAATTAAGTTTCTATTTCTTCTTTTATTTACACAGAAATCTAGAATAAAGTTAAAATAAAGCTGTTGAATCTCATATACAAATTCATGTATACTGAGTATACATATACCCAGCTAYTGCAACAGACAGTATGCTTAAGTTTTGGGAAAAAAAGAATGTTTTATTTCAGGCTAATAACAGTTTTCCCATGTATGTAGTTGATTACTCCTTTAAAATGTTACATATTTTAAAGGTAGTCAAAGAAAGAATAATATGCTTAAGCATTCTTACCCATGCAAGGTTCACTGTGAGCACTTCCAGATTCCTTCTCACAGTGGCTTTAAAATGAGTACTTCCATTGTGTCATCCTCAAGTCCTAGATTTTCAAATTGACAAGACTCTTGGTATGCTAAATTGGGTATCCTTCCCCTACCTGGAGGTAGAAGAAATCAGTGATTCTCTTTGGTAATATTAGTAGAAATTGCATCTGCATTAATAAAATATAAATGCTCATAGTAGATCAAGCTTCAGAGTAATCTCATCATGGGTCCTGTCACTGATCAACCATGAATATTAGGGAAAAATAATATGGAACTTTATCATGCAGAGCCATTCACAGATGCATGGGACTTCATTTGCAGGAGCAGAGCAAAATGGTTTTGTAAAATACATTGATATGCAGTTATGTCACTGTTTACCAAGAAGAACAGCTGGCATAGCTGAGGAAGTAATGGGACCATTGGGAATGCTGCTAGAAAAGCTTAAAGATGTTCTTTAACACTAAATCCTATTTCCAAAATGATCAATTTTCAGTGAGTTAAGCCCWTTGATTTCCTGTTTTGGAAATCAGCCAGGCATATTTTTGGGTAAGGGGACTGTTGATAAAGGGAACTATTTAATATTCACCCCTTGGCTGAATGAATCTTAATCTTGGCTTTGAAAAGCAATTAGTTTGTTAAGAAAAAGTTATTTTTGTTATTAATGTTTTCATATTCTTAAAAGTACATTTCAAATTACAGTAGAGGGATATGAAAGAATACATCATGCAGTAATGTTTGATGAATAGCTATGCAYACTATAAACTTTCTGTTGTAAGTTAATAGCCTCAAAATCATTGAGCAGTTGAAATAAAGGGTTTGTCTTACCTGATCATTTAAAACATAGTAGCACATYGCATGATTCTGTTTCATGTTTACAGCTAACAGAGATCCTATAGTGAAAATTCTTGGCCCTGAATATGGGACTGTGGAAGGAGAAGATACATCCATCTTGCATTTATTTGACAAAGTGAAAAAAGACTCTGGTCTTGAAACAGAATTGAAAATGAAAATCCTTCTTCTTCTTCATCAGCTGGATTTGCAACTGCTTAATAGTTCTTTGAAACAAATTTCACAGTAAGTGCATTTCAAATACAAGCTAAGCATCTCAGCCAGTGCATTTTTTTGTTTTAYTGTTAAATCAGATTGGTTTCAACCCACAACATGTGTTTTTGGTGTGACAGAGAAATTTATTGAAATACCTTTCACTATTCACTAAATTTATGCAACCCCATTTTTTTCTGAAATTTTTTTCTGTAGGTGTAGGTATGCAAGTGTGTGCCCACAAATGTGGGGTTTTTATTGCACATGTTTTGCATTTTGTTAACAAATTGAAGTCATTTGTACAAACAACAAAGTCACAATTAAATATTTTCTGGAACTGTTTATTTCTTCATGGAACTGTGTTAAGTAGTATATTGAGTCTATTTCATAGTTACAAGGACTGGCATTAGGTTGGAACTAAAATTTCACTAACCTATAGATAAAATTAAGAAGGTGGAAGATAACCCATTTTCATGTTTTTGTTGCTTCTATTAAGTCTCAATGTAAAAGAAAAGAAYTGTGTAATATTCTCTTAAATTCTCTAAGTACATACTTTCCAATGAATACATATCGGACCATTTTCTATTAATTGCAGAGATGTAAGGCTAAATCCAGCTGCTGTAAATAATGAAGTAAATCTTCTCAAGAAGTTCTCTGGGAAAGGAGAAGATACTGTACTGGAATCACTGGAGTACACATCAGGTACAAATCTGATCATATCTCACATTTATATAGACCTTCATTGAAGTACTTGATTTCTGTGTGAAATTTTCTGGCTTAATTTCAATAATACATTTGAAGTGTTTATTTCTGCCTTAAAGTTATAAAGTAAAATAAAAAGTATTTTCTGATATGCAATGGTGCTCCTCAGCCTTTAGGTACAGMAATAATCTCCCAGTTTTATAAATATATTCGATGGAAGTAGAGGAAGAGAAATTAATCTGTGATCATGAAAAGTGCTAAGCGGAGTTACAGTTTTTGGTTGGATAGGGCCATGGGTCACAGAGTTTTGATGCTTAATACTTAACAGTATGAATTCTTAGGAGTTGTTTTTGGAATTTGATTTGCATACGTGTAGTATTAATCATCAAGCATAACTATTAAAGTATTTTTAAACTGGATAAAAACACTAATGCTAATTGATTGCAGATTACATGTTCTCTAATGGATGCCGAGCTCCTCCCTGGAGACAAGTGCATGGAGAAATTTGTTATTTAGTCATCAAACCACATGACACTGATCCTTTGTCTATCACTTGCAGCACAGCAGGCGTGTTTTTAAATGGAGTAAGTAATAATAAAGGATACCATTGAGTAATGAATATTTTTATGTGCTAAAATCAAAACTCAGACATGTTTGGGGTAGTTGTATTGGGGCTGTAAGACTTGCAGTGCTAGTGTTTTGCTACAGAAGGGGAAGCTACAGTAATAAATGTATGCTTTTCTATGAGTTTTATGCTAGGAGTGTATTCTGCACTCTTTRGTTGCAGTGTTTGATTAGTCTTTAACAGCTCTTCACACTATTCCTATTTAAAGGTACTGTGGGACTCAATGCCTCTCTAGTGCCTCATTGCTCTTARTCTGAGGTGTGATATTATTATGTGGAGCTAGTAGAGCTTGCTTTGGTCTTTTTAGAAATGATAAGCAATTCCTTCTTCTTTCAGCAGAAGCTGAAATTACTTCTCTTTTTTCTCCTTGTTTTGATTTTGACTRCCTTTTTCCTCTCAGATGTGTTTTATTTAGTCCCCTACTTTGTTAAGTAGTGACCAGAGCTCTTACAGTCATTTTGAGGACAGACTGATTGTCAGACATAACTCTGCAAATTGATTTCCTCAGAGTTCAAAAATCCAGGGAAATTTTGACTTGGCACTTTTTTAATAGATGAAGCTCATAAAGTTCAGATCACGTTGTGTTCTGTGCCTTTTAGACATCTGCTGTACTGCACGGGAAGCTCATATTTACTTGATTGTTTGCCATAAGCCATAAATTCATTTCAGTGAAACTATACAGGGTACAATTAACTGATGGTTATTGCTTGCAAAATTCTGTGTAAGATCTTGATCATCTGTTGGGGTCCGTGAATATTATCCATGTGTCTTTATGAAGCGTTTTTGAAGTTTGATCAACTCTGCTGAGCATGAGGCTTTAATTCATTACAGTATGACCTTGATGCTGTTATGCACTGTTTTGTGATGCAAATTAAATTACCTGTGTAAGGCACAACCATTAACAATTTAAAATGTATTCTTTTTTTAAGGGTCAGATAAAGGGTAAAGATATTGACTATGAAAGAAAAAGTGAACTATATAAAGACATAGTCACGTTTTTAAGGGAGAGATCACCTAGATTTGTAGAAAATATGGCTAAACAGGTATGTATTTATTGATACTGAGTGTACTTCTTTGTGCAAATGTACATTGGTAAGAATTGCATTTTAAACCTGGCTGAACATTTCTGTTATTTATCAAAGATAAATCTATGATTAAATGAAGACTGAAAGTCTGGAGTGCTTTTTAAATTATCATTTGGTTCAGTTTCTAATRAAGATGTTTCTTCTGTAAATAGCAAATAGTACACTGTTCCATGTATTGTTCTATCATACTTTTTGGTGGGGTTTGATCCAACATGTGAGGTCAGCTTTTAATTTTACGTATAATGTTTT
This sequence comes from Malurus melanocephalus, assembly GCF_030028575.1. Classification (NCBI taxonomy): domain Eukaryota; kingdom Metazoa; phylum Chordata; class Aves; order Passeriformes; family Maluridae; genus Malurus; species Malurus melanocephalus. The sequence goes on from NW_026623450.1 coordinate 996,728, forward strand.
GCCTGTCTTCTGGTATTGTTCTTTATGGAKCAGTGGAAATGTTAAAGCAGGAAAATATGAAACCTGTATGGAAGAGGTCAGCTTTTTATGGCAATATTTTTCTGTATCAAAACCACTTAAATTTTTATTTTCATTCTTATTAACCCAAACATAAATAATTGCACAACTTTTTTTTTATGAGAACGGCCTGATTTAAGTATCAGAGCTGAAAGTTAAACATCTAGCTTWTACACTATGTCTTGTTTCAGACACTGTAAAATGCAAGTGTTTTGGCTTTTATTTAGAGCTGTATGCTAGCTAGAATCACACAGTGCCAATAAAATTTTAGTTGTTTCATTTTTTCTGATAAAACTATTTTTTATAGATTTCTAATGTTGTTTTAACAGATTAACTTGGTGGTAAAATTCATTACAGGCCAAAACCTGTCAAGCATTTTATTGTGGTTATTTATAAACAATTTTAATTATTGCAAGAAGGAAGTAATTAGCAGGGAAATTTTCTTGTCCTTTACTTCTGATTTTCTGGGATGTAGGGCTGATATTTATTTTTTTGAGATGGAGATATTTGACAGTTTTGAAAGAGCAGAGCATTCCATAAATACAGTGACTTATATTAACTTAGTAATGGAATTAGAGTTGTGAGTTGTTCTGTTTGAAAGAGTATTAAGTTCCAAATTTTTTCGTTTATCTCATGGACAAATACTTTTTAATATTATGCCTACATATTGGTTTACATTTCATAAATAGGACAACATAAATGTATTGAGAAATTGGTTTAATGTATTTACAGTGATTTGGCTTCATTTGATGCTCATGAAAGGTGAAATATGGTAATATTTTACTATTTTTTTCAGTTCTAATCCTAAATGTTAATATAGATTAATGTTACTACYGATAATAGAGATAGCATGCCTTTATTTACTAATTTTATACCCTTATAATTATATTGTAACTATTTAGGAAATAGTGTGCACTTATTAAWTAAGAGCAAATAAAAAGAATTTATCCTGTTTTCCTTTACCTTTCATATAAATCAAACATTTGGTGTTCCCTGGCTGTGTAAAGAAGTTTATGCAGAAGTGTATACATTATACCTTTTTAATGGTTTAGGAATTTATTATCATCTTGCCTTGCTGAAGAGCTGGTTTAGTAGATTCTGCTTTCTAAAACTAAGATTTAAACAAATTAATACTGTAGAGCTGCAGAGCTTTCGTACCTGAGGGAAAATCTCTGCTCTAAAACTATAAAATGCAGAGAAAAGCTGTATTTCCAAGTTTGCCTAAATGTAGTAAAATATGAGTGGAAATCGTTTTGATTTATTTTCTGAGGAGAGGAGAGCTTCAAAAAGTTCATTACATACACTTACATTGCAAAGCAAATTAACTTTTATAATATCTGCCTGGCCTTGTTTAAGCTAATATTCAGAATTGCTGTGTTGGCACATAGTGCTATAGCAAACATACTTTTTAAAGTATGTTTAACTGATCAAGCTACAGCACCAATTYGCCTGTGATTGATCTAGTTTATCATGTGCTAAATTGTCTTGTCTAGAGTACATTTTCAGAATGAGAGAATTAGCATGAGTTAGTTTGGAATTAGGCACTGGAGTTGGCAAGGCTTCAACAGCTGATCCTCATCAGGGACCAGTTGAAAACAGACTCTACTGTGACAGTTTCCTTAAAACTGCCTTGCATGAGACTCAGAAAGGAATGTCTTCACCTATCTGGTAGTGACAGCTGCAATAACAATAATAATAAGTAGTAACTATCATATATTGACTTTCCTGTAAAAATTGAATGTGTTCCAATAGAGAATAAGAGTTGACAAGAGTCCTTTCTGTTCTGTATGTTGTTGATCAGCCATGGTACTAGACACTGACAGCTGAAGAATTGGTAGGTGCCATTCAGCTCCATTCTTGTATGTGACTTGTTCAACAGTGTTTTGTCCTGAGAGACAGAAGATAAAAAAAWTAAATGGMATGTGTTTMTATTAATTCTAAACTATATMAAATTAAATTACTTGGAACTGAAGTCTAGCAGTTTATGATAGCCTATTTTCAGTTTTATGTTCATTACTTTTTTGTGGGAATTTTTTGTAAATCTGTTATACAGGGAAATAGCTTTTATGTAAATGATCCACTGAAAGCAGAATGGCTGACTTTACAATTCTAARTCATAAAACTCCTTTGGACCTAAGTTCTATAAAAGTGCATGTGTCACAGACTTTTGACAAATTAGAAATCAAACAAAACCAAATATTCAATAATGTCCAAGAAGTTCAAAATTTATGAACTTCATTTAGAAAACTTCAATTTGCACGATAACTGCTACTTTCCAARTTAATGTTTTGTTCTTTTAAAGACAGTATAATTTTGTTCTTAGACTCTAATTCTACATTTAATACATACCATTTTTAAGCAGAGTCGTAGTCTTATAAATCATTGTTTTAATATTTGTTATTATATAGCAATATGAGTGACAAACCATGTCTCCTTTTACTAGGAATATAGGTTTTTTAAAGAACCAGGACATGGGAAGAATTATCAGGATGCAGAAGGTGCTGATGCTGAAGTTTCTGGCCAATCCCAGAGCCTTCGTGATTTTACAGAAAAGGATGCATATGAGAAAAGTTCTTCAGTAGGGAGAAAATCCAGTAAGGAGAGGTTAAAACCACGTATTGACTGGAAAAATACTGGGCTTTCTGCTTCCCAAAGATAAGTAGTTATCTTTAAAACTGAATTTTCTGAATTCTGAATTCTGAACTGAATTTTAACAGTCATTGTTAAAGTCTACATGTAGTGAAATTGGCTGTAATCATAAATAATATTCTCTTTTTTCCTTGTGACTGTGATACAGTGACTAGCCCAGACTCAAAAAGACATTTTGCTTTYACAGCATTGTAATTTAGGGACAAAAAAGCACCAGAGATTGTGGCTAGCTAGGACTAGGATTTTTTCTGGAATACAAGAAAAATAGTAYATATTGTATTCAGCATGATCAAAGCTATGGAACATCTCAGTGTGCAGAAGAACTAAGCAGACCAAAACTGCCTGGAARTAAGATCACTAAAGGAGAAGAAGAAAGATACAGAAAATCATGTTTGGATAATGGTAAATACGGAACAGATGGTCCCTGTCTGTTCTAGGACAAAAATAAAGGTCATGAAATGAAAATGACCCCTTGAGATCAGTTCATAGCGAAAAGAGAGACTTCTACATACACCATATAGCTAAGCACTCAAATTCTTTGCCAGAAAATAGAAAATTCTTTCATTTAAGTAAATTCAAAAATCATCCAGAGACATTAATTGAACTATTCATCCATCCAAAACTGTTAATGCATGGGCAGTCAGGAGTTTCTGAATCACAGTATGCTGAACAATATTCYGGAAAAAATAATTTCTGTTGKTTTTTTTTTTTTTTTAAATAAACCCAAATCTGGTAGTGACAAGCCTTCAAAAAAAGACTCTGATGAAGAAGGGAAAAGTAGTACTGTACCTGGGACTACAAAAAGAAAAGCCAGTGACAAATCTAAAAGTGCTAAAACTCATCGAACTTCAAAATGGTATGGGTTACTTATTCTTCCTTCAATTTTTTTATTTTCCCAATCTACAGTGATTATCACTATATTTATAATTTGGTAATGTCAGTTGCATTTTTCTAGTTCTTTTATTAGGCAGTGTTGTCATACCTGTTTTGCTTGTCCATATAAGTTTATAACTGTTTGAAATTGGTTTTATTTTTAGTAAAACATCAAGCAGCCTTGAGGATGTTGGTGAAAGTTCCTCAGAGACTGATGAAGATGAGAAGCCTTTACGTCGTCAGGAATCAAGCACAGATATTTCACCAGAATACTGGGGAATTCAGAAACTTACAAAATATGTAAAAGTAAGTAAGCATTGTATACATAATTGTATACAATTTTATGCAGTGTAAAAAAGTTACGTTTGAGAGCACCCGACCAGTTCCTCATCCTTTCCGCTTTCCTTATTACTTTAGTAGTAATGTAGTATTTTCAGATTCTGGAATTGGGGACTTTCCTATCACGCACTTTCTTTTTAATCTGCTATTTTTGGCTTATATAGCCCTTTAGATTAAACCATCTGTTCAGTGTTATTTAAAACATAAGATGGCATAATCTCTTTATTAATTATTGGGTTTCTGTTTTGCTTTTTGTATGAAACTTTCCAAGATATTTCTTTATGTGGATAATAACTTTCAAGAGTTTTTATTAAAACTGAACTGTTGCCTAAAGTCTTTCATCAACTATGATTAATGCATGTCTGAAATAATTCTAACATGGTCTTGTGTCTGGATAGATGCTTTAGTGGACAAGAAAATGTACAATAAACAGGCATCTTCTAAAACAAACCAGAAGAAAGGTTTTTACACAGACTTGTTGAAAATCTTTTGGAACCTATAAATATAGATAGTTAGAATTCTGAATATGTCTGAAACAGATCAAAAACCCAACAACCCTTTACTATTCTGGAAAACTCTAATTATGTTTTTCCCTCAGGAAAAGTTCCTTTATAAGTTTGTACTGGAATTTATGTTCTGTTAAGTTGCTAATAAAAGCACTGGCTTAYTTAYTTTTTTGAATACAACTGCAGAGTATACACATCCAACTGATAAAATGATGGTGCTGGCTTTTGGTACAGCAGAAAGAGTAAGTCATATGAGGAGCAGCTGAGGAAGCTGAGCTTGTTTAGCCTGGAGAAAAGGAACTCAGGGGTGATCTTATCACTCKCTACAAYTTCTTGGAAGGAAGTTGTAGCCAGGTGGGGGTTGGCCTCTTTTCCCAGGCAGTCAGAGAYGGGATGAGAGGACATGGCCTCAAGCTGTTCTAGGGGAGATTCAGGCTGGACATCAGGAAGAATTTTTCACTGAAATAGTYRTTAAGCATTGGAATGGGCTGCTCAGGGAAGTAATGGAGTCACCATTTGAGGAAGTGTTCAAGAAATGACTGGATGTGGCACTTGGTACTGCAGTTTCATKGATGCGATGGTGCTCAAAGGTTGGACTCGATCTTGAAGATCTTTTTCAACCTTTATGTTTCTAAGGTACTACCATTAAATACTTGTAARGAATAAGCAAAGTTTTGGCTCTTCACAGTCCTTATTGTAGAAGAGTAACTCAGTCTTTTAAAATGTGTTCAGAGTACTCACACTKCTTTTTCTCAGTTCATGTCTGTGGGTCCTTGCTAGTGGACCTGGCAGAGAGACAGAGAKAAACATGGATAATACAAGCCTGTCTACATTTATCTGTTCCAGATTGGACCTCTATATTTTTGTCATTTTGGCTATGGTGAAATAACTCTTTGCAAATGTAACTTTGAGYGTGTAACTTGCTCAGCTATTCATAATGCTGAATACAATGTGTATACATTCTGCATTATAGAATTTTTCCTATTTGCATGTAATTACAGTTCAAGAGGTTGTTTTCGAACCTTTCAATTTGCTAATATCTTGCTTCTGTCTGTGTTATGAAGCAACTTTGTACTTTCCTGAGAGCTCAGAGAAACAACCATGTTACCTTTTAGTAAAGACCCAAGGTCGTCCTGTAGAGGATACTTGAAATTCATTACTGTTGATGAATTCTCATTAATCTTTTAATTGGCCCATTTATGTATCACACTCTTCACTGACAAGGCTCTTCTCTCCTGGTTACTTAATTCTCAAACTTCCTTTCCTCTCTAGATGCTTCATATAGTCATGTTTAAATTTTAGTGTTGAACTTAAATTGGTATTGAAATTTATATCTATATTTGCATAAAACCATTCTGAAAGAAAAGTGAGAATAACAAATAGGAAAGTAWATTTTTCACCTCTGTTTTAGAAATGAGTCTATTTTGTTCCAGCTGTCAACAAGCAAAATTGCATAATGTTTTAGAGCTAGGAAATGACAGGGCAGCATTTTTGATCAGATCATGAGTACCGATTAAGAAGTTTATAATAGAAAATTACAGAATACAAAAAAGTTTTGTGGTGAAAATTCAGATATATGCTTGTTTATGTATTCATGCACGCTTGAGTATTCCAATAGTTCTTTAAGTTAGATATAAATTAAACTAACTAGCTGAAGATATACTTAAAATAGTTCTGTGATCATCCTTAGCTACATAAAGCAACAACTCCCTAGTGTCAGATAAAGCTGAAAAGAGATGCCTCAGTGCCATACCACAGACAGTGGTTGAAATGTTTTATTGATGGAGTGCTACTYTAGCTTGCACATGGAATTCATTTTAATTCTAGTATAAATACTGCACTTCTGGCCAGACTTGGGAGATTTTTTGGCATTCTTGTTGTTCATGTAGGCAAGTGTTCATGACACATGCAGCAAAGAGAAAATAAATTTATGACTGTCTTATTTAAGTATCTACAAGCATATTTGTATAAAAGCACAAATTTCAAAGGGCTTGTGTTTGCACATCTGAAAAAATTAATAAAGTTCCTTAAATAATAGATGTTTGAGATACCAAGAAAATACAATAATTTGTAGATGCAATAATTTTTCAAATGGCTGCTAAAGTTAATGTGAATCACAATTCAGCAAGACTCTACAAGATCAGTTTGCAAACAAAAAACTTTCATAAAACCTGAAAGTTACCTAGTTTTTATATAGTGTTAGATTGTCATTAAATGTTAAAAAGACAGTTGTTATTTTTATAAAGCAAACTTGCAAGATCCTGCGAGTTGTGCCTGTAGGCTCAGTTCTTGTATTTCTCTTCATGGAAAGAGAATTTCAGTGCTGGGGAAATTCCCTTCTGACTTTTTGACCTTCTCCACTCCCCTTCCTTTCTGGGAAAGAGTATCCRTGTTGGAATTGTTCTGCTGGGAAGCAGCTGCTTCTGTGGTCTGGCTCTTAGTCCTACCTTCAAGYTTCCCAGGGCTGTGAAGCAGGAGAYGGAGCATGTGTGTTCCTGCCATGTCTCCTCATCGACTTAACAAGCAGCAAAGATAGGTCAGTGAGCTTGGTGATGGTCTTCTGTTAGGYATCTGTTGGAGCAGGGTAGGTAAAATTGGAATGAAGTGTGCTGCTGGTGTTTGTAACAGTGAGATTCACACAGCCTACTTTAGATTTGACATTATTTATTAAATGGGTGCTTCTGAAGAATTAGATTTCTGGAGGAAGGACTACATTTTGCATCTGAAAAATATTAGAATTAGGATGAAGGCGTCATCTTTTTCAATTATCCTTTTGCTATWRACAGGAAACCACAGGTAGAAATGGAGAATCTTCTTTGTGGCACAGCTGGGACTGTTAACTGGAAAAAMAAAAAAAAAAAAAAAAAAAAMGGGTGAGATCTGAGCTTTGTGCTGCCCACTGTTGAGCACTGACTGTTGCCTGTTTTATGATAAAACTGAGATGTTGAGAGGGGAATTGGGGCTGGTGACTGTGCCAGGACTAATGCCAATATCCAGAATAAGTMTTTAATCCCTTAAGCCTTTGTGCTGTTTGATTTTGGTTCCCGTAAGGGCATTATTATATGTACACCTATGCCAGTATGAGGATGAATAGAGTTCTGCAGGACCATGTCATTTACAGAGTTCATCCTTCAGTTTCTTACATGGAAAGTGATTCTACTCTTGGCTGTATTTCAGAAGTATGTAAGTGAAACCAGTCAAATCTCACACTTCATGTAAAATACCCATTAATTTCATATCTGTTTGGAATTACTCCAGTGCAAAAGASCTCATTCCCAGAACAGCATTATGTTTCTTCTCTGCTTTGGAATCATAGGTGGACAAATCTACTGTCTCTCCCCAGCTGTTTGTGTCCTGTGCCAGGCCCAGGAGCTGGAGAAAGGTTATGGCACTGCACAGGAGCCAGGGTGAGCTTGAACAGCAATTCCCACCAGATGCCCAGGTGCCTTGGTACTGCACAGCAGAGGATGACTGGGGAGGGACAATGTCTGTCACATGACTCAGTGAAATCTCATTCATTGGGCAAGGAAAAGGTACAAAATCTGCAGGATGTACTGGGTGTGTCCAGGTCTGCTCCACCGCTGAATTTTGGCAGGACCTTTGGAAAACTGGTGCATTCAAGCAACATTCCTGTATCTGGAAGCCCCTCTGTAGTGGACTTACATTATGTAAAAATGGCCAAGAGACCAAGGAGGCAGGAATGTGCAGGAATATTTCTTCTGGCCGTTGCCTCTTTCCTGTTCTTTCTCCATTCTTTCTTTCTGTCTTTCTCCTCTTGTTTTTCTCTCTCTTTCTTCTAACAGCATTGCAGTAATTGCTGGGTGGACAAGACCTCCCCATAAACTTCTGCTTCCTCTTTGCAGTGCAGGCAGACCTGAGCTGGAAGGATGTAGTGTGTTGCCATACAACAGGCAGTGTTTATTTTCTTAGGAAGCTCAAATTTATTGRTAAGAGAAATGTAATTGTGTATTGGTTGGAGGAAGGAGTAGCAGATCCCCACCTGATCTCTTTGTCCCTGGAGCATTCTTGAACAAGAAAGGTTAGAAATGCAGAAAGTCAAATAGACAGTGAAATGATACAGGGAGACTGCTAGGAGTTAAGATGCAGGATTTTTTCATAAACTCTATGGGAGAGTTTTATTTCCCAGGAAAAGACAGGGGGACATCTGGAAGTTTGGGTTAAGGGACTTGGGACAAATCCATGTATGCCTGAAGGGTAGGAATGTGGACAAGGAAGGTCTAGACTATTACAGTAACAGGGAACCTGTTTTGGAACATTTAGAACCAAATCTTTAATTGCAGTTGGATATGTTTGAGGAATTCTTTCGCACACCCTATGTAGTATTTACAATGTGACTTTTCTCTGCTTTGAGGGGAAGCAGAAAACACTTAAGAATTGCTTGCATGCTTCCTTTTTAGGCCGTAATATAAATTCAGTCACAGTTTATCTCTAAGATGGGACTTATCATATCGGAGGTGCAAGGTTTTGGATATCTGAAAAACAGATATCTTTCTCACAAAATCTTGTGATAGAAAACATTCAGCCTTTCAAAATATATTTTTTCTGTGCAAGTGAAAATTGTGTAGTTTAGCAGCTGATGTATATAGCAACTCTTTTATAAGAACCAGTTATAAATGTATGCCACTTGTGAAGTCATTGATGTGGCTTGTAGATATTTCTCAAAATGTGCATGCTRTAGAGGATAGACAGTATTTTTAAACTGCATCATGGAAAAGTATAGCCTTTTTAAGTTACGGTGGTATTGGAAACATTCCACATTCCGTACTATTAAGATTACACTAGTGCTCATTAKAAAAATTTACATTAGCTTCATGAGCTATGTATTAAGAAATTGATTTGGATTAGCAAAAAAGTAATTCTATTTTATTCTAACATGTCAATCTCAGAAAAAGACATGAACATCCCACCCTGAGGAATAAAATGGGTCTTCAGATGCTAACTGTTTAAGTAAAATTACAAAAAAAAAGATATTTCAAATAGTGTAAGACAAGAAAAAAATAGTATTAGTATTACAGTATACCTACTGAAGTACCAGACATTTGTTTGCTTCTTTTGCACATTGTAATACTTCTCAAAAATATTTTGATCATTATAAAAAAAAGTCTAAAATCTCTGGTGTTTATGGATGTTCCTGTAGTCTTRAAATCTGGCCATATATGCATGATAGATGCAAATGTTAGAATCTAATAGCAGGAGTAAAAGTACCTAATCTGTGTAGGACATATATTGCACATCAAAGCTTTTTCTACAATCTGTGGATAGGAGTTAACTGGTTTTTTGGTTTTTTTTTTTATAATATCTTAATGGAAAGTCTTGCATGAGATTATATTTTATGTAGTAAATGCATAATAAGCATATATAAGTGCATGYAAATTATTTTTGTACATAAAGTAACTTCGTGTCTGTATAATGCCTTTTTCAGGACTGACCACCTTATTAGTAAAATGTCCAACAACAAATCTTTGCCCTTCCCTTATGCTAGTATATGGTAGAGTAATCAGAARGAGGTTATTCAACTGGACAGAAAGATCAAGATGAAAAACAAATTTTGCTTTAGTTTGGCTAAGACTGTTATTTTTCATAAAATACCGAATGTACGTGACATAGTCGTGTGCCACCTGCTAGTGTTTCCTGGCCATGTTTGGCTCACCTGTCAGCCTCRGCAAACCTGTCAGCCTTCATATCACTCTCTTCTCTACTGTTCATGAATGTGTTTTGCTCCCATCATCCAGTRGTAGCCAATAATTTATTTTAAAATTCAGTAAAGAATGTGGTTACTGAAAAAAAGTGAAATAAAAATATGTGAAAACTGCATTTTATAGTTAAGATATATATTTTCTAGCAGCCTAGATAGTGCTGATCATGAAAAAGAAATATTTTTATGATAACTTTACTAGGTAGGAAATATTGGCAAATGGTGAACTCTCAAATTATTGTTATTGTAATTGGCAGCTCTGAAGCACTGGAATAGCTCTCTYCTCAAAATACCATACAATCATTCTTCATCCCAAGAGACATGTAAAATTCATAACAACCAGTYGAATTGTGACCATTAACACCATCACCAACTCTGATTAATTTCTGTGTAGTGGAGGTTTAATTAATGTTCACAGGATCACACATTCCTTAGAGTTTCATAGCTGATGAGATGAAAGACAATCTAGAAATAAAGAAAAAAAGTAAACAGTAAAATTCAGTAAAAAATGAGAAAGAAGAGATGATGGATGAAAAATAAAGGACTGTGGAAAAGAATGTACAATAAGTTTTATTCTCCTCTTACTGCAGGGTTGTATTCTGTGGTAAAAGCAGGTAATGAAATTAATGAGCTATGATTTTGACACCRTAACTGTAGTACTCTAAAATTGTGCATTGCCGCAGTTGTCTCAATCTGACTTCAGGTTTTATATTCWTGAAGTTGATAATCAAATTGTTATGTTTCCTAGATAATTAGAATGTGATTGTGTCTGAAAGGAGGSAAGAATTTTAAGTAGTGAGAACTACACTCTGCATTGTTTTTAAATGTTCCACATTGACCTAGGCTCAGTTTAATCACAGCTCACTAAACACAGTTATTTCAGAAGCATGCCTGTGTTTCAGCCATGTCTTCAGCCATATTTGTTTTTCCTATGCTCTCACTAAGCCCCATTTCTAGGTTTGTTTAATTTCTCCTGAGAACACCTGTCCCTTAGTTTTTCATAAACTATTGCTATAATTTTGTTTTTCTTGCAAAWTTTTTTTTGGCTAGTTTCAAATGACACTGTTTCTTCTGTCTGTTCAGTGCTTATAAAGCTCCAACAGTGTGCAAGCTCTCCAGTAGTCTGCAGAGGCAAAGGTCCTTCCTAGTTCAACCTCATTACATTTTCTYCTCAGATTCACATCCACTAGTTTCCTAAATTAGTTGGGTACATTAAATTAAAATGGCTGTAATAACATAAAGGCTTTTATTCTCTTTGTGAGCAAAGTACTAGGCAAAATTAGAATTGCTTAGGTAGGTCTCACACTGTCACACAAGGTCAGTAGCACATCTGTGTTATGGGCAGCATATGTCTCATCTCCAAGTCTGCAGTTGAGGTTTACAATGTTAAATTACTGTTAACAGTAGTGCTGTTTGTGCAGCATTTTTTCTTTTTTAAATTTAAATTTAATCCTGGACCCATTTCTCTTTCTCATTCAATCTTATTTCCTTCAAAATCTTTCAAATTTCTACATGTTCTTTTAAAAACATATCTGCTTTATTTTCCTCAGATGAAGTACCCTTACAAAATTGTCCAGATGCATCTGGGGAAGAAATACACTCCTAAGCTGAAAATTTCACAACAGAGTAGAAGATAAACTTGCACTGTTAAGATATTATATATTATCTTGGCCGGGTTTTCTGTGGTTTTGGGGTCACYATTTCACTTCTTTCCAAGTTTGAGGTTTGAGAAGTTACTAGGAAAAATATTCCATTATTCCTAGTCCAATGAAGTAAAAGTTCATATGTTTGCACATGAACTGTTAGACACTTACCTCCTCTGTAGTAAAATCCAATTTCTGCGAATCAGAAAAGGAAAGCTAACTGAGTGGGTTCATGTCTTGGAAGAGTTTCCAAGGGGAACTCAGTGGTTGCCTAACAAAACCTCCTGGTTCACTCAGAAAATAATAGACATTTTTTTGTTTGGAAACTCATTTATTTTATATTTCATAAAATACAACAATTTAAACTCACTGTATCTGGGTCATGTCATACATGTCACTTCTGCCACTGTGTAGGGTCAGGGTCAAGGTATTAATCTGCAGCTAAAACTGTGCAGCTTCTGTGCATTGTTGTAGTCCAGTGTGAATGTTTAGAGACTTTGGGATGCCTGTGATTTTCCACTGGCTTTACTTATATGAATCTGTATGGTTTACATACTGCCAGGCTGGAGCTAGAGAAYGCCAGAAGATTCAGGAAGTGGGTCAGGGAATTATTCCATAACTCAGTTATACTTGTCCATAACTCATGTCTTAACAAGTTGCAGCTTGTATGTTTTATAAACCAAGATGAAAAATTGGAACTAGTATTTAAACCATAACAAAACTCAGAGTGTTTAGAGATTCACTAGCATAGAAAAATTGCCTTGCTGAAGCATATTATGTATTTTGTACTGCAATACTTAGTCTTTCATGAAGCTCTATCAAAATTTATTTAGATGTTGAAGTRTTTTCTAGCAGAAAATTACAAAAGGATCTGAGATTTAAGAGAGTCAAGTTCAACAGAAAATAAAAAAGTCACAAAACTTTAATCTAAGAATTCTGCTTCATACTTTACTATTTGTTTTGKATTTCTTGTTTTATAAAAATGACAATATTACTTTGGGCTGGGATTCTACAATGTTTTTATTTCCTAGGAGTCTTTTTTTTCCATTAATGAGTTTTAATTTTAAAAGTCTGGTATAACAATAATGTGACCTACTTTGTTCGGGGTATCACATCATGCTATTTTGTTTGTTCAGTATTTTAAAATGGTGTATTTGGTCTTAATTTTGTCAGGTATATTGTAATTGCCATTCAGATTTTATATACTCATAATTAAAACTTGGGTATTATGCAGAAGAATGACAAAACTGCTTGCAAACAGCAATTTTCTTTCCTGTTATTCAGTCATAGGCTTGTTATCACAGACATGCACATTTAACTATCTATCCAGGATTTACTTAATGTGCTAGAGAAAGTATCCTTTTACCCTGGCAGAATAAATTACAGCCATAGGTCTAAACAGAAAAAAAACAAAAAAAAACAACAACAACAAAAAAAAAAAAACAAACATCTTTGACATTGCCATGCAGAGTAAAACAATATTTCATTTTCTGGTAGCATTCACTTATGTTCACTCTAAATCCTAAACCAAGTTAAATAAATTAATAAAACACCCTTCAAATAGTTACTGTGTTTATAGAGATGTTTGTGAGCCAAAAATATTTTCATTTTACATAATTTTGCTTTCTCTTGGGAAACTCCAGTGCACTGTAACTTTATTGCAATATTTGTGTATTTCTGTGCATATATTTTCATTTTGCTACAAATTGGACAAMATATTTGGAGTAATCTTCTTTATAATCTTGTTTATACTTTTATTACTTGTATTTGTGTAATGCCTTTGAAAGGGATGACTCCGAAGGAAATTTTGCATCTTTTTCTCAAGCCTGCTGAACTGACATCATCAGTTTAAAAATTAAAGCTTTGTATTGACCAGGAAGGGTTTAATTGGGATGGGACATGTGCTATTGAAACTTAAGCCTGTATATTTTACTATCTATTATCTGTATCTATGATCGTGTTATCTATTATGGGTCAATTATTCATTTAAAGGAAATATAAAAAACCCTATTATTTAACACATTTCATGGTAGTAAAAGTTTGCAAAMAATAAATAACAGAACACAGGACTCGAGCAAAATGTAGGAAGTAATTGACTCCGTCTGCTTGCCCCCAAAACAGCATCAATTCCTTGTGTGTCTTCTGGACAAAGACTTCTCTATCTTTTCTTTTCTTTCATGGAGATTTCATGACTGCTGTGAGCAATATATTCAAATTTCAAATATTCTTACCATTAAAGTTGGTTTTGTCAGGTCTTTCTTTTACCTAGCGTAGATCAGCCTGATGCTGTTAAACCCCATTATTTCTTGTCTGGACATGGAGAACAGATGATTGGCAYTGAAGATGTTCTTTAAACCACCTTCTTTGTCTCTTCTTTAGAGTAAACAGCTCCAGTTCCTTCCATTTTTCTGTGGAGATGATTGTAATTTTGAGATATTTTTATGTCCTCTGGTCTTTACAACTTTCCAGAATCTTTTTTGAAGTATAATACCTAGAATGAATGCAGTACCTAAATTTGAGTAGTGCCAAAACAAAGAAGGAGGATTACTTGTATCTTACAAGTTACACATCTGGTTATAAACCTCTCTGTAAAGTTTGCCTTTTTTGTTTGGCAACAYGGTGATACTGATAGATAATACCAGTGTTGTGTTCTGTTAATGACAACAGATTTCTGCAGTTCTGCAAACTAATCATGGCATCAGCTAATTTTCTCAGTACCARAGAGCAGAGTCCATYGACYTTATCTAGTATAAAAATATCTAAATTGTCTAAGTACTTCTGGACTAGTTATGTACTTAACATAGTCAGTGTTCCCTATGCTGTCATTGACATGAAGTAAGCATTAGCAGAATATAGGAGAGGTTAATACATAAAAAAGATACTCTTGCTTTCTTGGTTTCATTTGTTGAAAGCTTRCCATTGACTAACAGGGCTTTTCCTYTTGATCAWTRCAGAAGTATCAAACAAAATRRTGGTTTGAACTTGTGTGTTCCTTGATAAATGTATTTTAGTTTCTGTCCTTATTTCCCTGTGTTTTTCTTCTATTTTTGTTATTTTTTGAGCTTGTCAGTAGTTCTGTAATTCRCAGATGTGAACTATTCTCAGTTGTGAGCTTGAGTATTGTAAAAGAGATATTACAGATACAGTGCACTGAAGAAGTTTTACTGATAGCGTAACAGTGACACTGGTTTATTTTAATTTAATTCATGGATATATATGTTATATCAATACATAGGAAGAGAGGCACATTTTTAACTAAGTCTGTGTTTAATTTCAAGCTTTAAAATTGATTGTTGATCTGCCAGTAGAGTCTATTTTGCTTCCAACATATCAGATGTCAAATGGTAAAACAACATGATGCAGATTTTATGTCAACTTAATGGAGAGGTAACTATTTCCATGCATGTTAAAATCTATGCTGTAACTACTGCAAGACTTATTTAATGTAAGTAATGATAACTTAAAGAARCAAAAAATAATTGTTGAAACCATCAGTAATATTTCTTATTTTGTAGAACTGATGCTTCAGCACATATGAAAAATATTTTAGTGTGGTTTAACATTAAAAACACTTAAAGTGGTATGTTCATTTTTAAAGCTGAAAGAAATAAAATGCATATATATATTTTTATAGAGTTGTATTTTTTATTCAGTATAAGAAAATTAAAAGTTGTTTACTTTATAAAAACCTGGTCCATATAAAATATCATATGCTAACCATTATACATGTAAGATAAGGGAATTATGKATTACTATGTTATGTATAAATGTGGTTTCAGTGTAGGAGAAGCARTCCTCAGAAGAAGAGACATCAGTTYTCASGTTAACAATATACTTCTTACATTTWTGTAAAATAAAGAKAAGTTTTCTTTTTAAACACCTGTTGCAAAGTTTTTATCATACAAAGAAAAGTAAATAACAAAGTCTAAGCTACGTGAAAAGGCCACTAGTTTCATAGAAGGACAGCTATTCATTTTTTGAGCAGCAGAATATTCTGTGTGGTTCTGTAATCCTCTCTAATTGATTTTTTAAAAAAAAATTTAGAGTTTTATATGTGTGGATAAACTGATCTCTCTCAGAAAAACACTAGAGAAATTCTTACATTATTTTATACCCTAGGACATATTTTAAAAGTAAATGATAATAAGTTATTAAAGCAAGACGCATTTAATTCTCCTGAAAATAAGACGATCAAGATGTTTAAAAAGAGATATTTACAAAAAATTGTGGATGTCTTCCTCTAGGACACTATGTTACCGATGTTTAAAAATTACCTTTTTATTTAACCATCTTCATGGGGAAATTTTGTGGCATCTGTTGTTACAAGAAATTAAAGTAAAAATTATGAAGCACTATCAGTATATACTTCATTGATTAGCAGAAGTGTTTTGTCTGATGTAAATCACTGGTCTGAAACTTTATGAAGTAGTTTTMTCACATTGTTTTTGACTGTATTTTCTCACTTGTGATTCTCTATTATATTTATCATAACTCGAAGAGCATGTTAAATGTAAATACTTTTTGTACTGTATTTGCCTTACTGTTTCTGTTTACATTTAAGAAATAGGCTTCAAAAGTTCTGTTTTTGTTAGATCTACCCATTTTATRTTAGCAAACTTTACTCARTTTTTCAATAATCTGTGTTTTATTRAGATGTCCACAATTTAACAGAACACTTTCCTCTGGGAAGGGCTGCCTAAAAATCCTTTATAGATTCAAAACTCTCATTTAGAAGAGACGGGCTTGGGCAGCACAGTTCAGATCTGGATGGGAGCCAAAACTTCCATGGAATGCAGGAGGTGGATGCTGTAGTTTGATTTACTAGGTACTCTAAGTTGTAACTTCCATRTTAGTACCAGCTGGCAATGTTCATGCACTCCAGCTTCTGTTACAGCTACATGGTAGCTAAACTCTCCAAATGTCCTTGCAGGTTGGTTCATCCCTGATTTTATTGTCAGTAAACCTATATTATAGGTTCAAAAGAATCCACTGTTATATGGTTTTACTTTGTGTTGTGTTCTTTGATCATTTTCTTTCTTTAAGTCTAGTTGCAGWGACTGAAATAGAGCTTATCATGTAGAAAACATCCAATCTGGTCTAATCACAGCAAGCCATATTAGTCATTTTTCACCTGACTTATTCACTCATTTGAATCTTTATACCATTTACAGACTTTATCAAGAATTCCATGTCTTACTGTGTCTGCATTATTGAACACCATAGAATCAAAACAGTCTAACATGTTTCTTCTTTAGTAGTAGTTTTGCTAGCACAAGTAGAAKTGATTGAGTTTTGTATTAAATTTACACATTTGTTAATTATTTGCTTTATTTTAGGGAGGTGATCCAACAGCTACTGTAATTGCATTGTGTTCAATGAGAGATTACAATCTGTCTCAAGAAACGTGTCAGCAGGCTATCGTGGACACTGGATGTCTTGAAGTGTTAATTAATTTACTTGATACAGAAGAAATTAAATGTCAGGTAAGTAGCTTTGTCAAATAGAGAGAGCAATGAATATGCCTTTTCTGTTAGAATAATTTTTTTCCAGTTTCTTTCTTTTCTCATTTCTATATTTTCTTGTTTTCTTCAGATTTTTTATAAAGAAATCTGTTTTTGACTCTCAGTTTTCTTCTTTTTTTTGCTGATTAAATATAAAGAAAAAGATTAAATAACCCATTATTYTAATAGAATTCATGTTTTTGTATACCTAAATAATGTTTAACTTCTKTTGTTTCCCATTATTTAGGCTGGTTCACTAAAAATCCTGAAGGAAATTAGTCAAAACATGATGATCAGACATGCAGTWGCAGATCTTGGAGGCTTAGAGGTSATGGTGAAAATATTGGACTCTCCAGATATCGATCTAAAATGTTTGGCAGCTGAAACAATTGCCAATGTTGCTAGATTTAAACGAGCACGGAAGACCGTAAGGCAACATGGCGGAATCAAGAGATTGGTAAGCAGACATTAAAATTTGTACCCTTGTCATACGCATATTTTTGTTAAAAAACTACATAATATGTTTTAAATATGATCATTGCAGTGTTTGCCATAACTAGAAAGCAGCATTATATCAAAGTTCCCTGTAAATATTAAGAAATTGGTATTTTTTTTAGGTAGGGCTGTTGGAATCTGTTTCAGTGGGACCATCATACCAAGGCAAAGAAACTGAAGCAGCACGYTGTGGGGCTTTGGCACTCTGGAGCTGCAGCAAAAGCACCAAAACCAAGAAAGCAATCCGTAAAGCTGGTGGCATTCCTTTACTAGCTAGATGGCTCAAATGCTCAGAAGCAAACATCTTAATCCCAGTGGTGGGGACACTACAGGAATGTGCCTCAGAGGTGAGTAAACACATATAGCTAAGTTACTTCTGAGCATTAAAAAAAATTAGCCACTAAGAAGAAGTATTACATTCTTACATTACAGTCACTTAAATCAGGTCAGTTACCCCATCAGGAATTACGTGCTTTGTGTAATCAAAGTGGTTTTGAGGMGGTCACAACTTGAAGCAAAAGCCACATATTTTTTATTTAAAAGTCTAGGAGTAATATGTGRAAGAAAAAAAGCATAGGAATTAAAGCCTTAATCAATTTCTCTTTTTTCATCATTACAGATTTGGGAACATAATATGCTGTATTCTGGTTAATCAATGYATTTAAATTCTGCAGAACTAACCTGCATGTGTGGCCAAGAAGATCCAATACAGTGCAAGTCAGAGTGGTTACAGGGTTCTTGTGCATTGGGTAACACAGTGGCAGATTCCTTTCAAATAGAAGAAAGGAATATATATTTCTACAGCTTTCCATGRCACATTTTGCAATTTTGAGTATATTCAGTTTTTAGATTTGAATACAAATGTGTTTTTACCATGGCCATGTAAAGRATTACAGGAGTGGGACAATTCTATTTAATATCTTTATCAATCATCTGGTTGAGGGGATCGAGGGCACCCTCAGTCAGTTTGCAGAGACACCAAGTTGGGTGGGAGTGTTGGTCTSCTGCAGGACAGGAAGGCTCTGTGAGGGATCTGGGCAGGCTGGATTGATGGGCTGAGGTCAGTGGTACAAGGTTCGACAAGGCCAAGTGCCAGACCCTGCCCTTGGTTCACAACAGCCCCTGCAGTGCTACAGGCTGGGGGAAGAGTGGCCGAAAGACTGCCTGGTGGAAAAAGGCCTGGAGTGCTGAACATGAGTCAGCGAGTGCCTGGGTAGCCAAGAAAACCAATGAATGGCATCCTGGCCTGTATCAGCAATAGTGTAGMCAACAGGACCAGGGCAGTGRTCATCCTCTGTACTTGGCACTGCTCAAATCCTGTGTTCAGTTYTGGGTCCTTCAAATCAGGAAGAACATTGAGGTGCTGGAGTGTGTCCAGAGARGGGCATTGGAGCTGGTGAAGGGTCTGGAGCACAAGTCCAATGAGGAACAGCTCAGGGAGCTGGGGGTGAAAAGGAGGCTCAGAGGGGCCTACCTGACCACTCACTCCAACTACCTGAAAGAACGCTGGAGCCAGGTAGGGTTCTTATCTTTTCCTAGGTAACAARCAATAGGATCAGAGGAAATGTCCTCAGGGTGAATCAGGGGCATCAGGGGTTTAGATTGGATATTAGGAAAAATTTCTTTGCCCAAAGGTTTGTCAAGCACTGGAACAGGCTGCCCGGGGAGTGGTTGAGTCACATCCCTGGATTTACTTAAAAGATGTGCAGATGTGGCACTTAGGAATGCAGTTTAGTGGTAGACTTGGCAGGGGTGTGTTAATGGTTGTACTCAATGATCTTAAAGGTCTTTTCCAAAGTAAATTATTATCTAAATTTGTATTATTCTGTGTCTCCATCTGAACTTAAGGTGTATTGCATTTCAGACAAAAAAATACACATAATTTATGTTGGTGAGTTTGAGGCACAAAACACAGCATTTTTCAAGAGATTTTGCATTATTAAACTCTTTGTCTACTAAAAATTAGCTTCTTGAATTACACAAACATGCATTTCCATGAGACACAAATGTGCAGGTTTTAGGTTCTGCAAGTATGTATTGAGAAGGTGGTATTGTATGGTCTAACTTGGAAGGAAAACTAAATGCATTTCTTACACAGATGTTCCCTCCACTTAAAAAATAATCCCCTGTTACAATGCCTGTAGGATAAAATTTGGAAGAAAATATCACTAAAAAATGTTAGTTCCAAGCAGATGTTTTTCTAACCTTGGTTTAGGAATAGATCTGTTGTTTTGGCTGCTGGTTCTTAATGAAGTGAGTGGGTACTTCATGATCCCATTCTGAAGCATCTTTTGCTTTATTGGTCTGAGCRGAAATCTGGACACCTTTCAGAATATTCTGCATAAGCCAAGTGGCTACAAGATAGGCAATGCAGTACTTCATTTTGCAGGTGACTTGAAGAGCACTGCACAGAATGTCTGTTTGCTTTTAAGATCATGAGTAGTATTTTCAAGGYAATGATGACTTGTGTTTATGTAAAGTACAAGGCTTCTTGTTATCAAACCCTAGAATGGTAGCATTGTATTGTTATTGTAACCTATTAGCTCTTTTAATATGCAGGATTTAAAAGATGCAATTTATCTTTTCAGCCAAGTTACAGACTTGCAATAAGGACAGAAGGCATGGTTGAGTACCTAGTGAAAAATCTGAGTAGTGAACATGAGGAGCTCCAGAGGCATTGTGCAAGTGCCATATTTAAGGTAACTGTATTATTATCCGTAGATCAGAGCCAGGAACCGCCCTTTGTTTTCATGTCATTGTCCATTTTAAAATTTCTTAATTTCACTGTTTCTCTAAAGTGTAAAAGGTTATAGAAATGTTGTGAATATTTTAACTGCATATTTAAGTTCCTACTTGCTCTTCTTTTGTGAAAGCCCAAAGTTGCACAAGTGGAGAGAGGCAAGGCATACTGTGCATAGAGCTGCTATGGGCTTTTTGTTTGTTTGCCCTGAAAGTGGACAGTGTGACAGTGTAAGCACTGCTGCATATACAGAGTGGTTCACTATCCAATTCTCTTATTGAGTTGTTAGCATATTCAGATACTTGAATAAAATAWTTATGTTTTCTTGTCTAGTAGCTTTTACTAGTTACAGTGTAATACAACTACCTTTTGAAGACATAATTTTAAACATTTTTACATAATATATATATTTAATTTTTTTATAGTGTGCAGAAGATGAAGAAACACGTGATCTGGTTAGAAAATATGAAGGTCTACAACCACTATCTGTTCTGCTTGATAACAGTGAAAACAAAGAACTTTTGGCAGCTGTGACAGGAGCAATCTGGAAATGTGCAATCAGTAGAGAAAATGTGTTAAAGTAACAATTTAATTTTATAAGCATTTATTACATGATCATGTTTTGATTTCATGGGCCTCTATTATTTTCCAAACTGTTGTATCATGGTTCTTCAAAATCAGTCTTTGTAATCAGTTGGGCTTTCAACTTAGGTTTTAGTACTTAAAAAATTGCCACCTGATCTCATCAGGGTACAGTGGAGACAGTGTTAAGTTCCTAGAATCCTAAAGGTCAATGGAGATAAGTAGTGCCTCTAGTTAAGCCGTAGGACACTGAGTCAGGAGGTGTACTAAGCATTTGACACGTGGCCATATCTGGTATCTCCCTCCTGTCTGTAGTTTACAAGCCAGAATCACTGCTGCATCRTAAAGGGAGTACTTAGTACCCTTAAGTTTAACATTTTGTATCAACAGAGACCAAATTATCTCATTCTAGGGCAGATACCTAATAAATATTAGAAATATRCTGGAGTTTAGGATAATTAGCCTAGATACCTCGCTTCTTGAGTACAGAAGGGGTTCAGAAAAGTAGCTTAATTTGGAGACCCAGCTTCTAAATGAGTGGAATTAAATTATGAGATTCTACTGTAGATATCTGCAGCCTCTGAGTACCAGGGTCCTGAGGAATTATCTGAGAATGAGACAACAGGAATTGTCACTTCCCTCCTTCCATGGAGCAGTTTAGTGGTTGAGAACACTTTACCCTCTCATCTGAAATCAATTTATCAGATTCATGCACCTTACCTAAAAAAAGAAGCTGGCACCAGTGCATATGTGCTAGGTTATCTGCTAAATTAGGCTGCTCTGTACAAAAGAATGAGAGATGCATAGGTTAGAAAGATACTAGTAAGAGATAACATCTTCCTGCAGCCCGAATTTTAATGTATCTTGCTGGATAAGCACAGTAGATACAGACTGGATAAAAATTAGGAAGATTTCCAGGTTTTACATTCTGGATTTTTGCTGTCCTTAATGAGTTCYCAGATGGTTGGTCTTTACATCCTCTGCTGCTGTCCTACTGCTTTTTGCATTTGTTACCACACAGTAACCTACCTTTTAATAGGGATTTATCCTCCTTTTCTGTGGACTTTGGGTATGTGCAGAGGTATCCTGATTTTGGATGAATCAGTGATGAGATGGACTGAATGGCTCTCTCYGTACTCGTAAACTAAGCAGGGCCAAGCCTTTCAGGGTTCAGGCACTATGTCAGGATTATCCATACTGTGTAATTGCCAGCACAGTCCCTTTCACAGTTTGGCCTGTGCCAGCAAGCACTCTCTCAGACAATGCCCAGACACCCCTTGGGAGCAGTGGAGGCAACAGATTGTTTCCATTAGGCAGAATGGGCGAGGCCACCCTGCATTGTGAGGATAAGAGATTTTAGCCATGTGGATGTGATGTTGTGCTTCTTGTCCTCCGGGCTAGAGAATGAGCCCTAACCTGTTTTATTTATTAGTATAGCTGTAGCCAATAATTCTGTCCAACTGCAAACAGGTTTTTGTTGGGCTACTCATGTATCTTTGGCAAGTRTTTGATGCTCCACAAAGGTTACTAGCTCGGCACAGCTCCAGCTGAATTCATGTGTTATGTGGTGCTGAGGCTGAAGCAGTAAATCCTTTCCAAACTCAAGATGGGAGGGCGCTTAAGAAAAGGGAGTGAGGGTAATATGAAAACACCTAAGTAGATCTGGAGGGATGAGCTTGACTCAGGCATGAGGCTAGAACCAACAAACGCTGCTGGCTCCTGCAGGGGCACTCAATTATCTCTAAAATGCTCCACTGTATTCCCTATAGCTGGGGTTCAGTGCTGAGATGTTGTACTGACTCAGCCATGAGCTGGTACAGGTGCCTGGGTCTGTGTAGCTCTGGGTGCAGCCCTACTGCTCCTGGACACAAGATAGCCCGAGCCAACAGCTCTGTCAGAGTGCAGCCTCCTGTTGCAGAGCCTGCTCACATTGTTCCATCTGAGAATAGTTGAAATGCCACTGAAAATCAGTTTTGTTTTGTTGTTTTCTTAAATTATTTGTTTACTTATTGTTCTTTTTTTATGCCATTGATGTTTACTCTTGAAAAATATAATTGATGGTAATGGCAGTTAATAAAGAGAGGAAAATTCCTCTTTGAACAACGGTTTGGATGATGAAAAACTAAAGTTTCTAATTTCTCAGTTACTTCAATTATGCTGATAAYCCATCTTGGAAAGATTAATTTTTATTGAAACAGATCTAGTTCTGTGATAAAAGTCTCAGAAATACTATTTTTTTTGTATGAAAGAAAAGCCATATGAGCAACTGATTCCTGGAAAATAGTTTTTGTAGCTCAAGTAGACATTCCCAGAAGCTAGGGACTGGGAGGARAGCACAAATGAGAACTCAGTAACCTCAGAGAAATTTTCTCTGATAACTAGTTAATATACAGGTTAGATCTAGTTTGATAYACCACATGGAACTGTAAAAGTGCATCAGAAAATGTRTAAAAGAAAGATGCAGTTTTAGAACTTAGAATCCTTTAAGTTTTGAACAAAAAGAAAATCAACTTAGAAGAT
This sequence comes from Malurus melanocephalus, assembly GCF_030028575.1. Lineage (NCBI taxonomy): Eukaryota > Metazoa > Chordata > Aves > Passeriformes > Maluridae > Malurus > Malurus melanocephalus. Next base: position 1,020,349 of record NW_026623450.1, read on the forward strand.
TATTTCAGCACCAAGGAAAAAGTCCTGTTCTGAAAGATGAACTTCTGAGGTTTAGCACACATCTCTTCGTAGGACAGGACCTCCAAGATTTAAAAAATCATATTTTTGATTTTCAGTATCAAAAGTTTCATGATGAATGAGGAAATTATTTATATAGCAGTCAAGTCAAATTTCTGTCAACTTAYTTCTTAATTGTAAGTTGGAATCTAAGTGTGCTATAGAAGTGTAATAGAGCTATGGTTCTGACTTCAGGAAGATGCAATGTATTAGGCCTGAGCTAAGTATAGAACTGGTCAGGGAAAGGCTGATGTTTAGTGCTTTTTACTWAGTGAAAATAAAGGTGATCCGTTAGTTCAGAAAGGTGGAGGAGAGTCTGGAACAGTACTACTCCAGCTATTGTTAACATAGCAGGAAAACAGTGCTGGAAATTAGGAAAGCACAGTAATTACCAGTCTTCTGGTTTGTTTTCATSTATTATTTGTAGGGGTTGCATCCACATATCAAGTTTTAAAAAACCCTCAAACTACCCAAGAGATTCTTATCAGCTTAATTAGAGAAATGTAGTTAGAAAGGTACAGTAAGAAATTAGGCTGTRTGTCACACTTAGAATAAGTGATTGGAATGGTTTGCCTGTATTGTGATTTCTTCATCAAGATGATTTACATAGAGAAATTAAATCCTGTACTTCAATTGTAATAATACTTTAATTATATAATTAAGCTTATAATGGTAACATACTGAAAATAACAACTTGGATTTATTGCTGTCTTTTAGATTTCAGGAATATAGAGCTGTGGAAGCTTTGGTAGCACTGCTTACTGATCAGCCTAAAGAGGTCCTTATAAATGTTATTGGAGCCCTGGGAGAATGTTGCCAGAATGAGCCAGAAAATCGAGGCACTGTCCGCAGATGTGGTGGAATTGCACCTCTAGTGAGGTTATTGACTGCAACTGATCAGGCATTACTTGTGAATGTCAACAAAGCAGTGGGAGCTTGTGCAATGGAACCTGAAAGTATGGCGTAAGTTTCTAATGTTTGTAGCATTTTAAATACTGAAAAATAGTTATTTGGATGCAAATATAGTAAATTCTAATCTGACTTTAAAGGTATTTTACTTTTTTCTTTTTCCAGAACTGTGCATGTTAGTTACATCCTACTGTCAATGTGCTATACATTGAAAAATTTAAGGAAATATATAGAATGTAAAGCTTTTGTATTTTGAAARAAATCAAATAAACCTTCAATAAATTGACTTCTGTTAAACTTGAAATTCAAAGTTACAAAACACCATTTTCAAGTGCTCCATGATAGGTCCATGTTTTGCCTTCTCCTTTTRCATCTGTTCACAAGTCATTAAAAATCTCCCAAATTAGGGAAAGGTGTTCTAAAAGGAAACATGTACATTTACTGTCATGAAAATAATTTTTTTTTGTAATAGTTTATTACTTGTATATCTCTTCTGTCCCTCTCCATCTTTTCTTTTGTGAACTCAGACAGTTTTGGCCCCTTTTCTCCCCTCTTATTCCTTTGCAAAACCAAACAMAAAGACTGTCTTTGATTTTGTGATGTAGGTTTGTCCAAATCATGAAGATCCTTGAGTTTTATTTTGAAGTGTTTCAGTTAAATGTTGAGATCGGCATTTGCTGTGCTTACTGTTCCTTCACAAGGATATTTAYTTCAAGATTCTCAGCATATTTCCTTCCTTATGTATAAGGGAAATCAGAAAGAAAGTTTTATTAAGCTCCTCCTGTTCTGATTTGCATAATTCACTTGATATTCATATAGCAGTGCAGGGAATTCTTTTCCTGAATAGGGCTTTTGTTTTCATGCTTTGGCTGTCACCCAGTGGCAAAAGGCTGGATGGTACACAACTGTAAACATGGGTTGTATGAGCAGTTAGCCATGTAGCATAAAAATATAAATAAATGAAATAATTTATTTCATTTATGACTAAAAATCAGCCTTTAGCATAAGGTATTAACCTAAGAGAATGAGCRTTGTAAATACTGAGAAATTTAAATGCCAATAAATATAAATTGATACATATAAAAACCTCAGACATACTCCAGTGTTCAGAACTGTCACTTGTAGTATCCAATATGGATAGCTTCATACTGGAATGTATTCAGCATAAACATAAAAAAACCTACAAGTTGCTGCTAAAATTGTGAGAGAACAAAGTCTGTCTTGTCTCTAAGAAGGAGAAAGTACAGGTTGTTTTGGACAAAATTTTAGAGTTTGTGAAGAGYGAACAAAGGAATCAAATGTTAAATTTGGTTCATGTAAAAATTCTCTGTTGAAGTTCTCAAATTTTAAAGTGTTTCTAGAMGTATTTCAAAATATTAACAAGCAAACAAGATCTTAAATAAGTGTAGAACATAGCTTTTGCTACTACAAAATAAAGTTTACACAAAAATTGTTGTTAGCAAGACTGTGCCATGTACCTGCTGTATTGTGCTAGCTSGGCTTGTAGTACTTGGAGAGATAATGCTGCTGCATTTTTCCAAAGCATGAATCATTCAAGTGTGGAYAGGTTTGATACTAATTCAGAAAAAAATTTTAAAAACAATGCTTAGTTAAAACGTTGACAGCAGTGTAACTGTTCATATGTATAAATTATTTCCTTTATTGAGTTCTATGCCTCTCACAGGGCATTTACAGGCAACCTCCCGACCCACCACTCAACCCCACCTCTCTAACAAGAAAAAGAGTAAGAAAAAGAAGTATGTCCATTCTTCTCCCTTCCCCTCCTTTCAAACCAGTACAGCAGGAATTGAAATTGCATCTCCTCATCCAAACTGCTCTTCTTTTGGGGAAGAGCAAATCACCACAGATGTGAAGTATGCACACTCAGAGTCTGTAGTATGACTCTTTACAGAATTTGGGCCTAAAACAATAAATAGCTTTGTTAGAAACTACTGTGGAGTTCAGTCTCTTTCTGTAAACATTTTCTGAAGCTCTTAGACAAAAAGATACATCTTAGCAAGGGTGTGGAGATGTGCCAAGATTGCTTTCTAGAAAGAAGCGGAGCAGTCATCAATGGCCTGTAAGTCTATACAGGTGATGAGATTTTTCTGTTGCAGCAGGTTGATACTTAGCTGTTCATGGTCTTTCAGACTCATGTAGCYGGATCCCTGTTACATTCCTTATTTCATAATCACTGATTTCTCAGAATGGTGTGACCAGTTCTTCTCTGCTTCCTTTGTCCTGACGAATTTGGCTGTCAGGTCTTGAAGCTTGGGGCTTTTTTTGTCATGTGGTACAGATAGGCTCTGGTTACAGTTTTTAGTTTGGCATTATAGGAACTTTGAAAATTATGGTGATTTGCCTGGATTCTGCTATCATTGACTTTCATATGTAGAAMAATTTAAGCCCTCRTTGAGAATTTTCAGATWTATTCTTRCATTTCATTAGCTGCRTGTGTGTTTAACAAAGTGTGGCTTRGAGACTAAATATTCAGTTGAGCAGTCTTCTACTTTGAATATACTTATCCTTGCAGCAGTAGGTGTGTGAAAACCATACAGRCCAAGAGTGGAGCTCACATAATTTCTGTTAATGATTCAAGGATATATAATGAAGAGGTTGGGATTAATATAAGAAATGAAACATCATTATGAACTATAAAATGATGAGAATGTTCTATGAAGCAGTGCAGTTAAATTCTGAGGGAAATACTGTGCAATTATATTATGTTCCATGGAGCAAGCTTGCGGTGACAGAGAGACTAATAGATAGATATAGGTGAATCTGCATCTTCTATATGTCTTTCATGTATTTTATTTCTGCCATGTTTCCTAGTTGACACTACAACTATTGAAAGGAAGATACATGAGTGTTACTTTTCTGCCAATCCTTTACTTCAAGGCACTTGAAGCAATTAAGTGATTCTTACTGATTCTATTGAGCTATTTAAAATAAAAAAAAAAACAGCCAGCTTCTCTCACAGCTGAAGAGAAGCTGACTTATCTAAAAAACCCAACATAATTATGTGACTGGACTTCCATATTCTTATGTAAACAGCATGAAGCTGTTCTCCTTACTTGGTCTGCTTTACCACCACTGAGAGAGRTGCTGCTGTACATTTTTTATGTATATTTATCTTTTTGAGGAACTTTTTATGAGTTAGTTATTTTCTCTTACTAAAAACAAAGGACTAGTACTTAGTCTTTAACTGACACAAGATTTTAATTTGCCCTTCCATTTGAATAGCCATGGACTGCTTTGCTAGCATTCAGAACTGAGGGYTTAGAATCTTGTAAACTAAAATGTGCAATTATTTTAGCCAAGCAGATGGAGTTTGAGTCATTGGTATATAATACTATTTATCAAAGCAGTCAGCAGCAACTAGTGAAAGTTTTAAGAAAAATGCTAAATTGTGGTTTCAAGAAAGATGAGATTACATTTTGACAGAATTAAACCCTGTAATCTTACCAGTGAGCACAATACAGAGTCAGTATAACTTTATTTACGTTTGTATTTGTGGTCTAAATTGGCAGGCAATTAAACTGGAGTTCTCAAAGTTCTGGTAAGTAACATTGTAACAGAGAAAGATGATAGATATGACAAACAGATGTCTAGGCTGTGTGTACATATGTGTATTGAAGCAATTCATGTTGACATTTCTACTGGAAATGTTCAATATTAAGTTTTAATTTGAAAGAGAGGTACTAGTTCAGATTAACAGCTTTACTAGTTTCAGATACATTTAAAAAAGCAAAGTAAAYTTCTAGAATTGTAAGCCACATCTTGCTGATAATGTTCAATGATATGATATTGAGRTTGTTAAATAATGTGAGAAGTCTTAATTAAGCAACTTTTGTTTGTGAACAGACAACAAAAATAACTAAAAGAATTATCTTAAATTGCACTGGTCAAATAGCAAATACCAATTCACTGTAACCTAAAATTTGCAGCAATCTCTGAATGGGTTTAATTGCACTAAAATTATTTGCCCATAAGACCTATTCTTTGTACATCCTACATATGTTCTGTGTGGAATGCAGGAGGATGTTTTGGTCCTACACCTTGCATTTGCATTTTGGCAGGAGTGCTGCCAGCTGAGTATGTCCCTCCACCTCTATTCAAATCATGTCTGGCTCAGCACAGGAGCCCATGACAGGAGTGTCTCTTCAGCCAGTTCTAACTGCCATTGCMACTACTTTTGGTTATTTTGAGGAGCAGAACAATCTACACCTCTTCTAAATTATATCAGTGATCAAGAAAGACTAGCCTGTGTCAGAGAGCTTTGAATTAGAAGAGGTGGTCCAGTTCTCTTTTAGATGCCTTGGCTATACTAAGGAATAGAGGCACAAAAGTTCTGGACCTGGACTCTTGAGCTCCACATATTTATATATTGTTGTGTATTTATAGTGAAGGACCAAGTGGCAATTACTTATAATAAAGTTTACATTTCTACTTTGGTTGAGTTTCTTGCCTATTAAGATTTTGACTAATGATAATTTCCTGTGCATTAGATACATTACATACATACATACACACATACATAGATGCATACAATAGCAGGTCAGCTATACTATAAAGCAGTTATATAGTTTAATATTAAAGTATCAAATATTAATATTTTTATATCAACTAAATATTGTATTATTTCAGCTTTTATGAGATTCCATTCAGCTTTCAAAGAAAATGTTTTACATTTTTATTAAAAAACCTGTCTTTTAACAGCCCCAGGAGTAGTTGTTACCTCCAGATTTTACTGTAGTTTCATTTTATCATCAGAATATCAACAAATTATTATRAAATAAATACTTTTAAGTGACTGAAACCACAGAGTGAATGGTGTGCTAACTATGGATGAATACAGAATTGAATGCCAACCAAAGTAAATTTTATGTAATGTTTGGTAGTATTTTTGCGTTAAGAAGCTTTATTACTGCATCCTGGTAATATTATAATAAAATTTTGGAAGAAAATCAGGTACAAAAACTGTATACAAAAGCAAATCATAATATAATTTAGCATTATATTATCAAAGCTAAAATTTTCAAGATTGCAGGTCTATTTTCCCCTCTCTTTCTTGGTTTATTTGTAGAGAAAACTGAATGAATTTTTTGTCAGCTTTAAAAAGGAATTTTTTCATAGGAAGGAAATTAATGTCTAAGCACTTTTATAGAGGAAACATTTTTCAGGACCATTTATTTTAGTGTTCCCTTTTCTGTTAAGGTAAATACACTCATTCAGCATCCATTTTCTTCATCTGCTGGATTGTGCAGTGAAACCATAGGAAGATGAAAAAAATGAACTTTTTAGCAGTCCTTTCTAGATTGGCAAATGTTTGTTCTCAGCAAGATGAAAATAACAAGGTTTCTGTTTGCATGGTGATTATACAAKGATACTTCTTCCTCAATGAGAATTTAAGAGCATCATTCATGTATGTGGAGTTCTTTTTATTTGAGTTAATCTAGTKCAATTTCAAGCAATCAGTGATGAAAAATGTAATTTGGAGATTTTATTGTTTTTTCTGTACTGTTTCCTAGTTTAATTTCATGCATGTTGAATGGACAGAGAACTATAGTTTCAGATATTTTGAGCTGGGTTCTGTTGCATCTAAGACACCTGGTCTTTCTGGTCTTCAASCAAAAGGCAAAACTCTTCTTCAGAAAATTAATGATAGAGTGMGGCTAGTTCACCTTGAAACACTGAAGAGAAGACAAGAAAACTGAAAAGAAAATAAAAGTAAACTTTCAGTTGAAAAGGACGTTTTAAAAAAATAGAAAGGAAAGATAAATCAACCTAGGGGTTGTTTTTTTAAGTGTGGTGGAAAAATCTGAGCTCAGTGTTTGGCTTCTATCTCTTGATTTTTATATACTTGTTGGAGTTGGGTCATTTATATTTAGCCCCTCTTGGGAGGAAGTACCTCATGTTGGTAAATGGTCAGTACTCTCCTTGACTAGAGGAAAGATTCATGGGTTCTTTTTTAATTAATTCCAATATAGGAAAAAATTCCTTTTACTTTCTGAAATGACAGGAGACTAATKTTAAAATAGCTTTAAAGTGTTTAGGATTTGGAGGGATTTAAAAGTTTGTTTTGAAGCTTTTACTTAAGTCATYCTTACTTTGTGAACATATATGTGTAATTGTGACATTGTGCTCATACTGTTTTATTTTGTTGTGTTTAGACTTCTGAATTTGTCCTTTGAATGATGATTTTCTTGCAGTTGATTTGGAGCTGATGATTATAATAAGCTGTACTGAAACTGGCAGATCTTAAAAATCTTAGGATTTTTAGCTTAATCACMACTTTGTGCAAAAAGTATTATTTTGAAAAAATGTTGTTTAACCAGTTTGCATTAAAATGTTATGAATAAAGTCCTTGCTTATTTTAGATGGACTGCATGTTCTTATTTATTTTTTCTGCTTCAGATGATGAAAGAATTACATACAAAGTTCATTTTATAGTTTTAAAATTTCCTGGCAAAGCATATRTAGTGAACACAAATGAGATGCTTTATCTGCTGTTTTTAAGCTCTCTTAAAAATGTGTTTTAAATTCTCTTTCATTTACAATGAAAGATGTAAACACATTGCACGCAACTGAATTTTTTACTTTTGAGTAGACAGTGAAGGTGTACTTGCTTTTCTTCATCTTCTGCTCATCTACTTTGAGTTTAACACAGTTTAGCACAGAAATAAGGCAGGCTATTAAGTTTTCTTTGACCTTCCTCTCTATTTAGGGTGTTCACTGGAACCTAAGGTGAAGTTATGGTCCCCAAGCCTGATCAATAAGTAAACATAACACAGATGATGTAGAGATGATTCTGATGATAATTCWTTTYTCAGCTAGTCATGAAGATACTTTGRTTACAGTATGTTTAAATAATTATAACATGGTACTGAGTGTTGGTGTTGTTAGTAAGGAGCATATGGGAACAAGTTGCACGTTATTCATGCCCAACAAAGGATGCTCTGTGGTGTGACCATTTTAATTTCTTTTGCTTGATTAGAAACATAGTATTTTAAAATATGTCATASAGCAAGGTAAATATATTAGGCATAGACTGAATAAAAGGTTAAGTACATAGTTTTGGGCATAAATATTTGTTTTGGAAAGTATTTGTTACTATATGAAAGAGGCCAGTATGCTCGAATTCAGATTTCACTTTGCATGCAGATCGTTAAAAAGTCACRTGCTTGTTTTCACATTTATGAGTTCTGGTTATAGTGTAGTTTACTTTATCTTCCATAAGAACTCTGAATGACAGTGCTGGGAAAAAATGAACAACATTAATGAGATTTAGTTAGAAAACATTCTGTCTCTAAATCATTTGTGCACACCCATCTGCTACAGTGAGCACTTTTTACTGAGTATGTTGATGGTGATTAGCTGACAATAAAACACAAGCACTTGTATAAAGCAAAACAGTATGTCAGAATCATGCCAGTGTTTCTTTGAGCAGTGTTCCAAACAAACTGATATAATTTGAGATTCAACATTGTGTACTCCCTAATTAATTTTTCCTTTTTGGTCTGTTTCTGCAATAGGATAATTGACAGTCTAGATGGCGTTCGCTTGATATGGTCATTGTTGAAAAATCCTCACCCAGATGTTCAAGCAAGTGCAGCTTGGGCTCTTTGTCCTTGCATTGAAAATGCTAAGGTAAGAAAGTATTTGAATATATATACTCAGATATAATTTTTATGATGGGATCATTTTCAGCAATACTCTGCTGTTTACTACTTACACTCCTTTTATTCTGTTAACTGCTTAAAAACATATGTATTTACATMTCAAAAGTGAATAGTCCTCCATCTAGCAGCCATTATATAATGTGTTTTGCCTTTACAGTGTTTTCTGTATTGGCAAATATATTTTAATAACTTATCAGGACCTCAGCTTACTGTTCCCAAATAAAGCATGGTGAAAATCAGACAATGCTGAAAACAGAAAGCTTCTACTCACAGGCTATGAATAGCAAGGGTAGTTCTAGCTGTTCTCCACTATGAGGTACTTCAGCTAGGTTCTCAAGAGACCATAATTTGATTTCAGAGCATATTTCAGACTCGGTGCCAATGTAATCTTCAGGTTTTCTGCTCAGACTGCCAACAAAAAGTGCCAGTTGTGAATAGTGGTGGTTGTGCAGGTCAGTTGTGCACAGAAGACTGAGCTATTCATTTATTTCATGTCAGCTTCCAAATAGAGATAAAATAGAGAGGATAAGCTGCAAGTCATTTTCTGTGAATTCTTAGCACTGACGTGGTRAAATAAATGGGCAAGGTTTAGTTTCCCATTAGCAGTTTCCTAGAGAACTAACTTTRTTCCTTAATCCTTGTACAGTACTAGCTTCCATTTCTGTTTTACCTCTATATTTAATGCAATATTTGCATCTTTTCTCTACTATACCAAAAACATATATCCTTCTACACAGAATTAGAGRTTCTGACTATGTAAAGAATAGTAATTCCTTCAAAGTGCTGGATATCTGCAGCATCCTTTGCAGGCAGTTTCCTGTTTGGAATTGAACACTGTATGGCTGCTATTAATTTATGTAGATGATTCGRTGTAGGTAGAKATATATGGATATAGATATGGATATATTGTGAGAATATTTGGTTTTGATTTTTATGACTTAAGCAGTTTTTTTTCTTCACGATTATTTCTGCAATGGTGGCTTGCTTGTAATTTTTCACACGTTTTCAATTTATTCTGAATTGTCTTTTCAACCATTTTTTCTAAATGTGAACTGTAGTGCAAGAAAGTTTTTTGGTACCTCATGGTGTAGTCTAAACATGTCTCCTCTGTCAAGATATGAATATACCTGCCCCTCTCTTGAATAATATTGCAATAACTGGGTGCTAAAAACTACTTGATCTCAGTACTGAAGYAATACTTCCTGTGTGTAAGACTTTGCAAATTGAAGTTGTAGTAGAACTGCACATTGCTAGAGCTTCCACTAAAAGCACATTTTCAGAAACCAAGGGAGTTGAGGACAGCTACTGAAATTATGCATTACATGGATTTTTTTCTTCGTTTTTTCCCCTAGGGTGTTTGATGAGTGCAAGCTATGCACACCCTTAGTGTAGCTATCCTCCTTTCATCTGTCTTGGCTGCCTGCCCTAATGCTAATCTGTGATCTCACAAAGAGTTCTTTGTGTGGCACTGAGACCAAGTGGCTCACTGAAATAAACCTACCAATAATACCCTTTCCGCTGACACTGAATAGAAAGAAATATGTATAAAGCAACAGCTACAGCCACATTGAGGAAGTGCAGAAAATATTTCTATCAGAAGAGAATTTGGTTTTTTTTTTATTTAAAGTTAATATTATTCAAAAATGTATATGATCTTCCAACAAGCAGTTAGGTTTGTGCAGTGATTGATTCAAAAACTGTAGTAAGTACATGACTTTAAAGGGTAATGTGTATTCTGGACTTTCTAAGCCTGTGCATGGGACCACAAACTGTGTTTCAAATAGCTATGGGCATGGAATCTGTTTTCCTTTTGTGTTCTTTTGTGGAGGCTGTAGTGGTTCTATTCTGTGTTGTGAAGGTTCACACATGAAATTGAACTTGTTAATAGTATCATAAACAAATTTTTATAACGATGTAATGCAGCATYCATTTTTCTGTACATCCATTTTTCTACACAGATGTTTTCATTTTACAACCAACTTAAAGGTTATTTTCTGTATTTATAAAATCTTAGAAGCTAATCAATCATTCTGATAGGGAGATTATTGTCATACTATGGGATTACATGTTTCTCTTTCATGGACTTACTCTCACCATAGTCTGTTTCAGAGTACTTCCCATAGAATAGAATTGTATCAGTATGAAGTACCAAAGTGGTATTGTTTGTTATAGAAATATGTTAAGAGTCAGTGATACTTGGTCCCTGACAGATCTGTGACTTTTTAAATAGAGGGTATAAATTGTACACTGTAGTACATAGATTACTAGGTACATAGTAATACATAGATTGGTTAGAGCTCTGACAATCACAACATTGGTTTCATGTCAATCATCACTTTGCATGCCAGCATTAATTCTAAATATTTTTAGCTTGACAAATTTCTYGTAGAGTGAAGATCTTGCTGTCACTGATATAATTTGTGTGGCAAAACTCTCCTGAGAAAATTTGCACAGCACCTCAAAGTTCTTCTTGGGAGTTTTAGACAAGTATCTCATAATTTTGGATAGAATAGTTCACAGCTTACTTTAAAATGCAAGACATAAAGAGTCAATGTAATTTATTCAAAGGAATTATTTTAACAGAAGGAGATTCTTATTAATTAGTTCCTTACTTCCAAAAGGAAAAGTTACTACTGCAGGCACATTGCTAGTGACAAAGTGTGAGTGCACTGTCCAAGAAACACAAATTATTATGAAAAATGAATAAGAGAAGTCTACTCAACTCTGTTGATGTTGGAACAGCAATATTTGGTTATGATGCTTTTTTGAAAAACAGTATTTGTAATGTTCTCCCAATGTACATCAGCCCAAACATAAACATTTGGAGAAATTACACAAAATGTAATTTGGGATATTATAAAAATCACCCAAATGCATTGTGCCAATGAGAGGAACACTGCCAGCACTGACATTCATATTTCCTCACAGAGGAACTTTCTGCTAGAATCTTTAAATGAATTAGAAAAAAAAAAAAAGAAAAAAGAAAAGGGAAGAAAGTTCTAGAGGTTATTTTCTGTCCTCTTCTATATGTAGTAGAATTGCTCAAACAAAGAGTGCAATCATTAGAATACAAATGGTAATGCCAGGCATCGTGTTTTTCTGTCCCATGTGCCTGCATTTCAGCTTTCAGTTTTAGCCTTTTTATAGCWACAACTGTGAGGCTTTCTTATAGAMCTTCATTAACTMTATGTATACAGTTGTCCTGATTTCAGCTAGGCTAGAGTTGATTACTTATCAGTAGCTGGTACATTGTGTCTGTCAAAACAATTTAAGTAAACAGTCAGAGACTGGTGTTTCAAAGACAAGAGAGAGAAAGTTATTCTGTTTTCTTAAAATGTACTTGTAGAATGACATCTCACCCTTTTCTGATTAATCGTGATTTCAGCTCTGCAGGGGAGTATCACTGGTGTGATGAAAGATGATGAGACACCTAAAATTGTYTGTGTATTTCTTTCATAAGGGGAAAAAGAATGTCCATGCTGAAGCACAAAAACCCAAAACCAAATCAAAACTAAACCARGTTTAAGAGGGAAGGGTCATGAGACGGGTATGTGTGATGGTCAATTAGTCTTCAGTCCTGCAGCAGTATTATATAACGAGGAAGTGAGTTTTGCAGCCACCAGTCTGGAGTTAACCTGTGGGTAGAAAATATGCTGCTGATGGCCTATTCTTTCACAAATTTTGCTTGTTATGGAAATTTTAACATAACCATATGTATAAAACCACAGAGAGCATTTCTTTACTAAGAATAGCAAAGAAATGTAGTTGAAGTTGTAAATTCTTCTAATATTTAAAAAATAGTAAAACTATTTGCTGTTTTAAATAAATTATGATGCTTTGATTACGCATTTTACTAATTTAAAATTATAGGGTATAAAGATAATCATCCTCCATACAGCACACTGTTGTTCCTTTGTTTTACATTTAAAAAATTTTAGTTAAGTACTACCAATGCATTTTTGTTTACGTAACATTCTTGGGTTAAGCCTATAATGTCAAAATTCCATTCTTGCTTATGTACAGCGTTTTCCAGTTTCTTWGTTTGCCTTGCTGTGCTTCTTGCAATTTTATACAGAAACCTTGGCAGTTCAGACCTCGTGTTCTTGCTGCTCTCTTTCCATATTTCTATTTGTTTTCTCTAGACACTRTTATGTGTTGCATCTGTCATACCTACTTCTCTCTATTTGCTCTCACTTTTTGCAGCTTTTAGTCCCTGATATCTGGATTTAAACCTTCCAATTTTTTAAGCATTGTTTATTAACTAAGCATCAAAAGTGTACCATAAGAGAGACAAAAAGGAATTTCTGGCTTATCCCTGAAGCCTTCCAGAGAACTATGGTCCTTGGAGAGTTAGGAAGCCCAGGAATCCAGACCCAGCTTGGTGAATCTGTAAGTGACTGATGTTTGTAGGGGGCACACAGAGCCAGCTCATCCAATGACTCTTCACACAGGCTGCCCAGATTAGTGAACCAACTCTCAGGAGTTATTTGGGCCTCCTACAGATGTGTTGGAGACCCTGAATGGACTGGCATAAATTTCCCCGAGATCTTTAATGTCTACAAATAACAGTCTAGTTTCTGTAAAACACCTAATATGGAAGCTGGGAAGCAAAGGGTGTGTGTAGCCTGTATCTGCCTCACACAGGAACCTTGGGCCCTAAGTTCCATGCAAAGCAGCTGCCTGAGAGCTTGGAGACCACAAGAAGCCAAAAAGCTTAGGAGCTCCTGGAGACCTGGCTTTCCAGCTGTTTGGCAGCCCATCAGGCAAGAAGTCAGGGTTTCTATGAAAACTAGAAGCCAAGCAGCCTGGCAGGCTACTCACCAGCCATCTGGCTGACAAGAGAAAAGATGAAGAGACACATTGGTTATTTAGCCTGCCTTTCTGCCTGGTTTCTGTCAAAACTTTTCAAGAAGTCGTTGTGTTCTTATGGAAGGTTTTGGTTCAATTCCATTAGCATTTTCTGATGGRATACGGTTCCACTGGAAAATATTTGACCAGCTTTTCTTGTAGCTTGGTTTATTAACAGCTACACATGCTAGTCAACAGCTTGTTGTATAGCTTCTTTACTTTTAAGACTGACTAACTGGATTTTAAAAATCTAGACAATGTTTAAACCCCATTGTCCTCTATTTTTTTTCCCTCCCTTCTTTGTTTTCCCTTTTTGTCCGTGTTGCTCTTTTCCATGCCAGATGTGCAAGGACACAAACAAAAACTGTTTTAGCAACTTATTAGTTTGTGTTACATTGATTGTTTAGCTCAACCACCCTCAGAACATTCTAATATTGCTATCTTGCACCTATACAATATTAAATGATATAYTAGTGATGACTATGTCATAGACATGTTAATGATTATAAGAATTTTGCTTAGACATGTGTTTGAATTCAATTCAATCCAAAACCAAAGAAATTACTGGTTTTTCTAGTTTTTCCAGTTATTAGATGTTATTTGTTTCTCATACTTCCATTATTTAAATATTCCTCAAAATAATCTCAAATAATTGAGATCAACTGTGGCCTCAAAGACTTTGATATGAATTGTTTCACTGCTTCTGTGAAAAACAAAACTAGGATTTTGGCAATTACCCAGGACTGAATTTCAGGTATAGTCTGCCAGACTGAAAAGCAAGGAAAACAGTAGACAGAAGGATTACTAAAAGTTGCATTAGTGATTAATTAGGCATTCTTTCCCCCTGCCATTTTTTAGAGAACATGCATTGCATGCCTGCTTGGGCTGTATGCTTGGATAATTGCTTCACTTTGGTGTCTTGTAACTGTCAGTAGCAATACAGTTGCCAAGTGTGTGATGATCAAATCACTGAAGAGAGAGAGGGRGTTCTGCAGAGGAATTCTGCCATTACAGGCTATAGAGTAGCATTGGAACCATGTTAAAGCAACTCTGCTTTGTTGCTTTGGCTTTGGTTGCTTTCATGAGGTAAAGAGGACAGGAAAATCCATGTTGATTGTCTGGTCTTGTTTTCCCAACACATTGTATTTTCCATCACAGAGGTTGTGAGATGTAGGGAAGTAGTCTCATCTTACAAGTGGTTCTTCATCTGTTCTGCTACAGTGGAAACCTCCATGGCAGTACCAACAGGAATAAAATTAGCCTTAAAATATGAAGTAATTTGATCAATATTACAATTGAGTTATTTAATAAGAACCATGAATAGAGACTTCCTTATATAAATTGTGTTTTCCATTTTCATTGAACAGCTATAATATAGAAGCTTCTTTGCATTTCTTTATTTTGAACTTTAAATTGGTTTGTGCACTAGAATAAGTTATTTAGTTGGCAATAGCAAATGGAAAGGAAAAGCTTCCTTCATTAAAGAAAAGGTAGTTTGAAGATGACCCTTGATAACTAAAGTTTGTTTGCACAGCCATACCATCAGTTTTTTTGGGCAAAAGAAATACAATTTGACAAATTAGCTTTGGCACCTTAAGCTTTTTAAGATGTCCTAGGAGTGAAATATTACTTGTCTTTAGTGGAGAAACTTTCATCTTTCAAGTAGAGTATATTTTAATACGTTTTTGTAATAAGGTGTTTAGTTTTAAATCATTCAAGTAAAGAAAACAGTTTTCACTTTGGAAGAAATAAGAAAGGAATTAGGTTACAAAAGAACCCAGTAGTTCTTCTACAAGACCTGTATGTCTCATCTTAGGACTGATGAACTTTATTTACTTCATGAAAGTAAACACAAAAAACATAGAATATGACAATGAGAAAACTCAAAAATCCCAAATGTTCTCTTTGTACAAATGACACAAAGATTGAGTCCTGCAAATACCATAACACTTTCTGTTCCTAATTCAAAAAAACTGTGCAAAGCTGGTCTGTCTCACACTATTTCTGCTCTTGRCTGAAGCCAATGTAGGAATAAGTGAAAGGGAAAGTTAACTGATTCTTGTTAATAGTCATGCAGGCCAGCAAGATGCAAATATGTAACAGAGCAGTGGGATGAGGCTTTTATTAACACAACAGGCAATTTTTCTGGCCTCAGCATCTACGCCAGATAGGTGGGTTTTTACTGCTTAAGATTGCRAACTATTCCCCTTGAATCCAATTTTAAGTACTATTTATCATACTTTCTGAGGATAAAAACTTTGCTCTTGACTGCTTAGAAGATGTGGTCATGTGAAGTCATGAAAAATTCTATTATTTCTTCCTTTCTTCTTTAGCCACTTAAAGCGTAATTTAACAATCCATGTTTTTTCATATGTCACCTCAGATTAAATATTGCATGAAAAGTATAATAATGAAGGCAAAGATGATGATGAAGWTGAAGATAAAAAATAATCAAGTTAATATATTTAAGCCTTCTTCCCCCTTTCAATTTTTTTTAACATTCGTATTGTTTCTTTAAATGCCTTTGAGTCTGGCCTCTTACTTTGCTCAGCTCCAGGAAATACTATTGTTGAAACAGATGCATTCAGCCTATCGTTAACACATGCATTCAGATCTATACAGTAAAATTATGTATTTTATTCCTTTTCAGTGATTTTA
Source organism: Malurus melanocephalus (assembly GCF_030028575.1). Classification (NCBI taxonomy): domain Eukaryota; kingdom Metazoa; phylum Chordata; class Aves; order Passeriformes; family Maluridae; genus Malurus; species Malurus melanocephalus. The sequence continues at coordinate 1,036,503 of NW_026623450.1, forward strand.
TCAACGTTTTTCTCTGTAAAGACAGTTTCTTAGCCATAATTCTTAACATTCTTTTCCTGCCTAATTCTATCTGAGTAGTCTTGTTAGGAAACTAGTAAGATTTTGTCACAATGGGGAAGGGAGTGAGACCCATAGAAAAAAAGTAGTACAGATCAATATGAAAGCTTAACATACACCAGTAGCTGGAAATTGCAAATCCTTTGGGTTGTCAGTTGAACTAAGTTGTTTGTCAATTAATTTAGAAGGTAGAACTTAAAGATTGTGCTTTTTTTATAATTGAAACGAAAATTAAAGAAATATTTCCAAAGACATATTATATATTCTTCTTTCTCTTAGGCTAATAAAAAAGTTTACATGAAAATGCCTGTGAGTATTTGAAAACTAAAATCAAAGAAGTTACTTTTGACTTTACACTATGAGCAGTATCTGATCATTACTGCAAGTATAGTCAAAGAACATAGATTCAAAAGAATTAAGACTAGGCCTCTGCAATCACAGACACAACTTTATATACATTCTTTTTTAAATATTGAGGTATGGCAATTGCATATAATAAGTACACATATTTCAGTTTAAAAAAACAAACCAGAAATCTATTGTACAAAGCAAGTATGTGGTTTTGCTAAATGGTATAAAAAAGGTTGTGTTTGTTGTTTAAATTTCTCTGAAAAAAGAAATCCTGTACATAACATAATGGATTTTAAAGCTCTCATTTTGGTCCTTCTTTCCGCTCATTGTTCTTCAAATTTCTTGCTGTTTTGCTTTTCTCTTTGTCTTGCACAGACCACCAGACTACACCCTCAATCACATTTKGGAACCTTCCCTGCAATGTGGTTTCTGCAGTTTCCCTCTGCTTTTCATCACTGGTAGAAAGTTCTGTACTTGTGTTTAGTTGGTTTCACAGATGATTATTGAAAGTCTTTTCTTTTTCTTACTGCTGCTTTGTTTATATGTTATTCCATGACATTAGTTGGCCTGTACTCCATTACAAAATGTGGAAATAATAAGCTTGTCAGAAGAGAAATTCAACATGTAGGGTTATAATCACCTGGGAAGAAAATATGTACAGGTAGAAAAATATAAAATGTAGATATTGGTTCATTAAGGCTATCTTATCTCTTCATGGAACATCTTTCAAAAGCAGGAATAATAAGACTCAGGTATCTGAAWCATGCAGAAACACAGAATTGTGTGTTTCAACTCTTAAACCCTGTACTGTAGCATTTCCCTGTTGAACAGAAGCCTTTCTCATCTGTTGAGACAATATTTATACACAAGGTAATGCTGTAGTGACTTTCAGAGAATGGACGTAAATATAAAATATCTCATTTTCTTACCTCCTCCAATGTCTGGTCATTTAGCCTCTAGCCCTGGAATACATGTAGGCAAGAAATTAATGTGTAAGAGGCTCTCTCTGTAACCCATTACAATTTGCCTTGGGTCAAATTTCAAAAGTTCAAGAGAAGCATGAAAACTGATATGGAGAAACAGTGTTTCAGTTCGGGTGATATTGTCTGTTACATTGTGGTATGCAAACATTAGCAATGATAGAGGAACATTTATGCTGATGTATTCATAGGAAACCCTCTGTAACCCACCTGCTTCTACATGCACCTCACACRGTAATAGAAGTGCCAGAGCATCGCTCTTCCTTCTCTGTCTTTCTCAAATGCTTTTCTGAGCCACAAGCCTGTATTGCCTTCCTCCACATTTAGATTCTATTTTAATTTCTATAGGGACCTCTGTTATTAGTTCATTTTGGGGGATGTTAAGACTTCTGCATTAAGCCTGCTCTTGGATGCTRCCCCTTTTCCACATGCTGTGGCTTCTGTTTTTCACCCTTACACATTTTAGCTTTAACCTCTCCCTTCCAGTCTCAAGATTTGTTCTGCCTGTGGCAAAAATGTTTCATTCCTGACAGGCCTACCCACTGTTTTTACTTCCTGTGAGAAAGAAACATCACAGCTAAGAATTCTGTTTGACATGTAGACCYAGAATTAAAAAAAGATGAAACTGCAGCATCTTATGAAACCTTCATTTACCAAGTCCGTCAGTGACTTGATYGATTTGCTCAGTAAAGCTAAGACAATACAGTTGGACCTCTGTTCATAAATCACCYCCCCTAAAGAAATAAATATAATCAAAACCATATTTGGTCTTCAGGGTCACTCCTTAGCCCTAGGAAAGTTCATACAGTCCATGTTTGCACTTACATGACATCCAAAAGGAGAATGTCTGTTAGTTTTTATTCAGAATTTTCCTATTGACCTGTTGAAAGAAGCAAATTAAAGTAGTTCCACTAGTGGATCTTTCTTTCCGCCCCTGAACATTCATACTTGGAGGTGCACCATGGTTCTCCCACAGTTTCTGGCATGATTTGTGTAACTTCCCCTCCTAAATATCCCTGAATATTCATTTGCATTGACACAAGAAAATAATACTGTCACTCCTTTGTCTTAGCTGTCAGACTAAATGTAGGAAACAGGAGGCACTTTGGGAGCTAAACAGGAGTGTGTGTTGCTGTGCTAGATGCCCAAAGTGTGCAAGGCACCTGTCTGGCCACTCTGATAGAACTGATAAGGGAGACTTATACCCTTCTAAAGTGACAGCTTGAGACTTTTATAGCMTGTGATATGAAAAATGATAGATACCTTTATTTAGGCATTAAATTTCTTCCTGGATGATGGTGTGTAAAACAGTCTAACTCTCATACGTCAATCAAAAGAGCTCCAAGTTCCAAATTAGCCATATTTCTTGGTGAAGGCAACACAGCAATAGCTGCAGTTTTGAATRAATATGTCATGCCAATCCCTTTTTTAAACATTTACATATAAATATTGTTTGAATACTTAAAAAACTATGTTTCTTTTGATTCTCATTTAGAATTCTGGGGACATGGTTCGATCTCTTGTTGGTGGCTTGGAATTGATAGTCAATTTGCTAAAATCAAAGGATAGAGAAGTTGTAACAAGCGTATGTGCAGCCATTGCAAATATAGCTAAAGATGCAGAAAACTTGGCTGTTATGACAGATCATGGAGTCGTCCCTCTGTTGTCCAAGCTAGCAAACACCGTAAGTAGCATCTGAACATATCATACAAAGCATTGAAATTTCTTACATCAGTCTACCTTAGGCCCAATTAAAAGGTTATACCTTTCGGAGAGCAGTAGATTTTGCAGCMGCTACAAGGAGAGCTGTAGAATCATTCCTCTATGGGGTGTATATTGGACATCAAAACAGTCTGTGTCTGTACTAAAATTGGTTTGGAAAATGAGCTTCATTTTAATAGTTACTGTTGCAGAATATTGCTTTTGAGAGAGGTGCAGCTGCCATATGAAAAAAGCACAAAGGGTTGAGAAAACAATAAATTCAAACATGCAGAAAATCTCAGTGATGGGGCTATATTTTACATTTTAATGCTGTCTTATCTAATTTCCAGTCAATCTAAAAGTACCTTTGAAATAATATAAAAATTCACAGAACTTCCTATAAAAAGAATATTAAGGGACTTTCATAGCTCTATGCCTTACAGCTCTCTCCAGTTTTAATTGTAAAGCAATTAAATTGGGATGCCTTAAAGATGTGAGAATACAATTTGGCTTTCCTATGAATTTTTTGTTGTGTGTATTGACTTTAATTTATTATGTTTTTACCTTCTTCAGAACGATAACAAATTAAGACGTCACTTAGCAGAGGCTGTTGCCCACTGTTGCATGTGGGGCAACAATAAAGTYGCCTTTGGAGAGACCAAGATTGTGGCTCCTTTAATACGTTACTTAAGATCAAAGGATCCATTGGTTCACAGAGCTACAGCTCAGGCTTTATATCAACTTTCAGAGGATGCCAGCAACTGTGTCATCATGCATGAAAATGCAGTGGTGAAGGTGAGGTGGAAGCTTTTTCTTATTTGGGGTTCAAACTATTTWAGGGGTTTGGCATGGTCAGAAAAAAGAGTTCTTTAATTTGAAACAGTTCTTGAATGCTGATGTGTATCTCAAATTTTCCAAACTTTATCTTAAAAATGTTTGGTTAATTAGTGAATTAGGAAACAGAATTTTGGTGCTAGAAATATTACAGCTAGGTAATAGGTGAGTTTTGGCAATGGAAGTATGACATGGATGTCTCACCTTCAGAGTACTTGACTATGTCCTAGATTGGTAGTGACATAGCATCAGCATTTTGTCATTCTTGAGTGACATTTGCTAAAGAAGTTGGGTTATCTTACTGGATGGTTGCCTAATATGCAGAAAGTCACTTAGAAACTGAATGTAACTGGATTTGGGAAAAAATTTAGATAGAACAGTACAAAGGCCTAGTATACCTGGAGTTGTTTCAGTGAATTGTCCATTTACTTATGAAAACTCTTACTTTAGGAGTTAAGTGTAAGCACATTCTGCAAAGACTTTATCCTAGAACAAAATTTCTCTCAAAAAGATTTTTCTAGCAAAGTTTTGTCTCACTACTTGAAGGCAGAAGAATTATTCCTTTGGCACAGGAAAGGTGAGTATTATGGCTTTAGAGATGGAGATAGTAGGAGTTCTTACTTCTCATAAATTCCCTGGAAGGTTCAGMAAAAGTATGCAGACTTTTCATTTTACTTGATGTTGAGATAAATGTATTTACAGTAAGAGTTGACTTATAATGCAGTGTTATTATTAATGTTGTGTTGATGATAGTGTACTTTATTGTGACCAGTTTCAATTCTGGCACAGTTAATGGTCCCAAATTACCATGCATTTATCTGTAGTTGGCTTTAATTGATYCAGTGGTCAAAAAGACCTAAATATTCCATTTAAAGGCCAGTAAGTAAACTTTCTCTAAGTTATCCTTTCAGTACTGGAARGTAACACCTTCTTATCACAGTTGCATTATATTGACTGTACAGCACAGAGGAATCTATGCTGTACTACAGCACTAGCACTTGTTGACATGTTAATCTTGCTTCTCTCTCTATTCAACTGGTACAATCCATTTTCTGACYTCCTGTCGTCTGTTGTTTTCTTTCATTTAATTATGCAAATTTCAGATTTTATAAGTTGTGGCACACCAAACATGAAGCTGATTCTGATGTTGCACTTTTGGAATAATTCCATCTCAGTCTTGGTTCATCTTTATTTTTCAGTCCTAGTTAAAGTGTTTAGACTAATAYAAAACATAAAATTGTACTTACAGATAAATCAGGATGTACAGAAAAATATAACAAGTGTTTGATTTTTTTTATTATTCACAATATTATGGATTGCTTATAATATGGGAGAGAAAACAGGACTAATAAAAGAAAGACTAAAACTGCAAAATAAAGAAACTTGGATCATGTTTGTTATATCTAAACTTTTTGTCCAGGATGTACTTCTCACGTACAAGAAACTTGTGTTTTTGTAGTAGAGTGARCAAGTGTTTGAATGTATGTGGGGTTCATTACCAAACCAAAGTAGAAGTGCCTCTCATAACATGATGGAACATGAGAGAATATATCACTAAATCTCACGTGCGCCAGCACACACATGTATTTGTGTCATACAAGCACATGTGCATTAGTAGTGTGGCAGGAAGCAGCTGCATTTTTGTCCATGTTGAGACTCTGAGCCAGGATAACAGTTCTGCTGAAAAAGACCTGGAGTGTGGGGTTGGGCAAATTGAACATAAACCTGGTGACCTGGGAGAGATGAAGGCTAACAGGATCCTGGGCCATGTTAGAGGGAGCATAGCCAGTAAATCAGTATTTCAGAGATTTATGTTTAAAAACCCAGACCTCAGCTTCTTCTCCCTAGGCCATAATGTGACAGAAGTGTAGTGAGAGTCATCAGAGTCTCTTGAGCTGTCTTGAGCTTTCTTACCTGTCTGGCTTCAGTAGCAATGAGATCAGTGTCAGATTATTTGCTTTATTCTAGTTTACAACTGCAGCATAGGCATATCCATTTTTAGAAAAGCATGTAGTTTGGTTTRCCCTTATTTTTCAGGGTATGGAATTCTCCTGCCCACAAGAGCAGGATGGTCATCTAGAGTTTCTAATCCTAAATAAACTCTGATTTAATTAGCAATTATCCTGCTGTGATGTTTCCAAACACTTTCTGATGTTTATGTGCTGTGTTATACATAGAATGGCAAAGCAAAATGAAGAAACAAACAGGTCTTTTTGAAAGATATAGTGGACCAATGAGACATAATGTTTCCTGTGCAGTGAGGACAAGTAAGTGAAATGTGTGGGCAGCCTGAGACACTATGTTCTGTTGGACCTATGATCGTTTTTCCACATGTCCAAGGGCTTTTGTTCTGTGTTGCCAAAACTGAGCAGACCAACACATGCACCGTGACAGCTCAGGGCACACATGACCAAACTCCAACACATACGGACGTGACTCCCTTGCTGACACTGTTGGAATTGCCATCAAGAATCAATAACTGGATTTTCAGAAAGGCTAGAGAGTCACTCCCAGATGGCAAGGAGATTGGGTGGAGGAGATTTAGTTGCTCAAATCCAAGAGTCAATGCAGTGCTGAGTCTTGCCTGGCCTATTCAATTGGTCTGCCCAGCACAGGTGAGACAGTAGTTGTACCACTGTGTCTGTGCCATCAAATGTCTTTGCTCAATACTTCCCAGGGATKAGAGAATGTCTGGGTGTTTTCATTCTTCTAGCCTGTCCAGTGAATAATTGACTGAAAGCCTACTTTGTATTTATACAGTGATTGTTACAAACAGGTTTTTCCAGGACCTATCATATTTTTTCTAGAAAGCTTGTTTGGACTCATCTGATATTTTTTCATCTTTTACCAGATATCTGGTGTTTTAATAAAATACCCAGTAGGATTAATGTCACAGCCACGATAGTTCTGACTATAGGTTGCAATACATGCTTAATCCCAGGTGTTTTTCAGCACATGTACATGTGCTGTGTTCACATACAGAGAACGTGTGATGCTTCAGGGAAACATTTAGCCTGTGTGAATGACAGAGTTGTTGAGTGCTTGAACAGTTGGTCAGAGACTTTCTAAAAGCATTAGACTTTCAGATCATTCCCTATTCAGTGTGTATGTACATGTTTTTATCCAGGAAACCAGTAATAAAATTACAAACAGTGAGTAATTTCAATCAGATTCTTACATTTCACATTTTGCCACTGCTTCAAACAGTATTTGCTAATCACAAAACAGCAGTTGTGAGAGAACCAGTGTTCTAAGTTTTCATCTATTTGTAACTGCACCCAAAATATATTCAATTTTCTCAAGTGAGTCTATATGATAAAAAGCTTGGGAAATCACTGGTGCGTGTCAGCTGCCATGTGAAATTCTGAGCAAACAGGGATTTTGGAGGAAGTTTAGAAAGGCAGTTTATGAAGTTTTTCTTTTATGTTCAGTTCCACAATTAATGTTCTTATGACTCGGAAGGGAGCAATGGTTATGACCTGTGACAGATGAATCAATGCTTTCTTTCTRGCAAACACCAGAACATATTTCCTCTTTCTGAAGTAAAAATTCATGACCGTTCTGGAAAATAGATTTGCATTTTCAAAGACAATATAATGACATATAGGACACCAGACAGCAGGAAAAATTGATAGACATCAGACTAAGGAACAGGTATCAATTTGAATTCAAAATTGGAGATAGCCATCCACAAACTGAGGGAGAAGTCCCGTGGGGAGTTGGCAGTTTACAGCTGAGATAAGCAGGAATATCAGGCAACATTCATTACCCTTGGAGTCTGTCACTGTTATATAAAAGAGAAATAGAGAAATTCACAGGCAACTGGAAGCAGCACCAAGCCATCACCACATTCTTCTTGGAAAAGGGAGAATATTTCCCTTAAGGCTTTTGCAGAGAAACAAAGATGTCCACTTGTGTTGGACTGCTGCTGAAACCTTAGAACAATCAAGCACATTTGCAAAAAGATGTCTAGTTGTGAGCTAGAGTACAGGTTTGTTAAAGGGACGCCCTTGTAAAGTGTACTGTAAAAAGACAGGAGCGGAAATGGGAGACTGAGGAAGCGCAGTTACTTTGGTAGTGAAAAGATGAGTGTAAACATGTCTTAAAGGAAGAATTAGTCATCAGAAGATACTAAAAAAATATTTAAATCATTATCCTGCAGACCATGTCAAACTAGTACATTGCTACTCTATGCTAAAGTCACTCTTTTTCTTGGTTAAGTTGGCAAGATGAAGATTTGGTTTCTGAAGTGATTAAATGAGGATGGTGGTGTGGTAGAATAGGAACTCATGCAACTGCTCATAAAGACTTCAGATATATAAAAAGGATTCAAAGTATATATGAGTGAAAAACATGTAACTGATTATTCCTGATCATTCTTCCTTAGCAAATTAAGAAAGATGGAAGATAATCTATTGTGAAAGTTATTCTCTGCTATGGTGGAAGTTAATTTCTGGCTTTTTAACTGATACGAAAGATGTGTTTTTTTGGATGATGATGATTTCAGTGTAAAGAAGGCCTAGGAAATTTGAATGGTCTCATCACCTACAGAGTGAGGCTAATGAAACTCTGAGGAGTCTCTGGGGAATCTCTGAGGAGATTAATAAAGTAATGAAAAAAGTAAGAACAAGAGAAAATAAGCAGCCAAAGTCAGGCTGTGGAAGAGCAAAATTCATCAAATTAATAATTCATCCTAACTTTAAATGTTTACACTGTTCACATGCCAAACTGAAATAGTTATCCCAATTCTTATAATAGTCAAGGAAGAGGAATAGGTTTTTTACTATTTCTTCTCTCTTAATTTGGACCTTTATGGAAAGATACGACACCATGGTTTCTATTGGCAATATTTTCTGACCTCCTTTGGCTGTAATGGCAGTGCAGATTCAAAGTTCATATCTGCATATCTATGCTGTAGGTATCTATGCTTAATGGGGTAAATCCCATCCAAGGCAGTGGAGAACTTTTTAAATGCATTTCATTACTAGATAGGAATGATAGAATTCTGAATAAGAGTGCAATAAGAAAGAGCTATTAAAAATATTAATTTTTCTTTTCCTAGAAGAATTCAGATGAGTTGAATTTATATGCTATGATGGTGATGAAACTCAATCTGCCCAGCCGTAACTGAAGCACAATTTGAGTATGATCTAATAATGGCAGATGTTTTAAATTAGTGGATCTAACTAACTTGAATCCAAGCATTTTGAAAGGGATCTTTGGAGTATTAAGCATGGATTCCTTTCATCTAACTCTGGCCACTTTTAGTTATGGAGTTTAAAGTAGTCTAAACTAAGACACCCTCCATAGTCAATGGAAAGAGAGAGACACCTGCAGACTTACCCTAGTTGAAAATAGATGCCCAAGATATCTGCAAGGCATAGACTCATGAAAGTGCCTGATTTTCTCCACTGAATATAGAAAGGACCTAGGTGACTAGCTCAGACTAAACAGCTAGCTTTCAGACATCTGAATTTAAATTAATATCCCCCTAGATGTTGATTTTCAACAAGCTTGTGGTACAGTGGAAGTTGCAGGGCTGGAAGAGAGGTAATGTGCCAATATTTTAAAAGTCTGAATAAGGTTATAGTCTGGTAAACAGGACAGTATTCTCATGTTACATAGTTGTAGGTCCATACATTATAATACTGGAAGGATCATTTTAATGACCTAGTCTGACTAGCCTTGCTCGTGCAAACCAGAGACATTGCTTCATTTTTTTGCTGTTTGGAATAGAGTATATCTTTTAGAAAAACACTGACTCTTTACTTAAAAAATTCCAGCAATGGAAAATCCACCAGAGACATCATAACTTGTTCCAGTAGTTAAATACCTTCCCCATAAAAACATTTGCACCTTATTTGTAGCCTAAGGTTTGTCTGGCTTTGTCTAATGCAATTACATGTATGATACTGTTGCTTGCTAAACTGACAAGCCCTATATAACTTCTGTTCTCATACACATTCTTAATGAAAAAAGTCAAATTGCTTGTCCTATTGTCATATTTTTAATTAGCTGAGCAAGTGCAATTGCTAATGGAATTTCTATCTTTTTAATTCTTAAATTACATTTGTGTGTCAGTTCTGATTTTTTTTTTATTTTTGAACTTCCTTTTTGGACTAATTGCAACATGCTTCAGAACAAAATTCAGTATTCCAGTAATATCTGTATGAATACTTAAATCAGGTAAAATAACTTCCCTGTTTCTGTATAAGCCCTGTTTGAACATCAGAGACTTTCATTATTCTGTTTGGCCACAGTACTGCCCTCAAAGTCCATATTTGGCCAATTTTCTACTTTGATTTTCATGTATTTTTTTTGAAACTGATCCCCAGTTTAAACCTTTGCATGCTACAAAGTTGGCCTTCATGCACAGTAGTAAAAATCACCAGTGAATTTAGCTCTTGTGATATAAGCTGATTTTTTTTCAGGTGTTGAAATCAGATTTTAATTTTTGTCAAAACACTTTATAAATGTCAGATGACTTAGCTCACATTTTTGTAAGAATAATTCAGAATTCAAAAGCAGCCACAAAATGTGTTCAAGCATTTTATTGTTTTAGAAAGGAAAATTTGCAGAGACCAACACACTGACTCTTCTTGTAATGCCTTTAAAACAAAATATTGCCTTTCTACAGTAGAGGATTGCAGCTTTGACAGAGGTAAGATTCATTAGAAAACTGAAGGAGTTTACTGGCTGAGAAAGTGGTAAATACTTTTGAATTATAGATGCAAGTGTACTAAGATATGTGAAAAGGATACCAGTGGCTTTGATCATAAAGGGTGAAGCTAAAAAATGCCTGTTCTGCCACCCAGTAAAATTCTACCTTTGAAAGTACCTGATCAGATGGTACATAAGTATTCTGAAACATTCACCATTTTCCCAGTGAGGTGATTTCCAGTATCTCATATGAAGATCCCTCTATGGTTTGACTTAAAGTTTCTGCTTGAATTCTGAACTAATTAACTAAGAAATAGTAAAGTTATTAATTTTTCTATTTTTGCATTTATTTCTGTGATGATGCTTAAAGGCATTGATCACAGATAACGAGTTCACTTTGCTGGGGAGTGATGTCTGCCTACATGAGAAAAAGATAACTCTAGAAAACCTTCATTTTAAAAGTAACACACAACGAGGTGAAGGTGAACAAACAGAGAGGAATGGAGTGGTAGAAAAATTGTGTAAAAATATTTGTATGGTCATATTTGATAGTTAACCAAACCAGGACACATTTACTGCTAATTCATAGCTGCAACTCAATCATCTTAAGTAAAATGTAAATAACGAATACTGACTGTAAGCTTTTATAGAAGTCTAGAACCACTGGATAGTAGCCAGTCACCCAGTCTTTAAGGCACTCACACCATATGGGAACTATAACTGGTGCTGTTGGCAGGATTTTGCATATCTTGTCTGTGCTGAAGGCTACATAAAGTTGAAGTAAATTAGTCTCTGTTGAGCTTTTGTATTGTTCTGAGCAGCTTTTATTTTCCAGATTTATATAAAGATACTATTCTGTGCTGCATTGTGAACAAGTCCGTTTTCTCTTGTTCTTGTTCCACTGTGCATACAGAACACATAATTTTTGGGCTAGAGAAATCATTAACTTAATTATTAAGGTACATACCTGAAATGCAGATGATCATACTTTTCAATAATGTTCTGATATTTTTTATTATTGAAAGTGTCTATCCAATATGCATGATCTTTAGCCTTACTCTGTGGTCTGGTTTATGCTATTATGTGCCCAACATAAAAGTACTCTGTTTTCTTAAAATTACAAAATACTAACAGATGCCTTCTAGAATATCAGATGTGGTAGCTTATAAGAACATCACCAGGGATGCTAAAAACCAAATTTGAACTGCTTGGTACAATAAGGTGAGCAAAGAAGACACATGCCCTAAGAATGGGACTTCATTTGTGTAATCATACCTTTTAATATTTTTTAATTAGTCCATCAGATTTGTTCTGACTTTTCATCAGGCTACAGCCTCAAGAGATGCATGGGAGGGGAGGTGGAGAGAGGGTGGGTGTGTTCAGCTTGGGCTTGTTGGTTGCTTTGTGGGTTTTGCTTTTTCTTAGCAAAGAAGGCATAACAGCTGAATTCTGTGTTGTTCATAGGAGGTATTTGTGCTTTTTGAGTTCAATTCCTAGTGATAGAAAGGTTATGCTCTTCCATTCCCTTGTAATAATTCAAGATAACCACAATTTATGAAAGTTATTGTGAAATTTAGGTTTCATATTTGGAAGGTTTTTTTTTATAATGACTGTATTAAAAAATACAATTTCTGTAATTTATTGTTCAGAGCTTCCAGAAATCTGGTCATTGTTTGCTAAAGTCGTAAATCCCTACAAGAAGTTTTGGCTAACCATTTTATGTTTCATAAGACCATCTTTGTGAAATAAATAGATATAAATTACAAAACATGAAGACAATTACTAGTAATTTCTGAAAACATTCTAAATCCAGCCTTTTATCACATACTATATTTATCTGGAGCATAGAAAAGGACATACAAAAGCACTGGCATCTACTTCTTTAGGAGTATTTGGCAACAGGTTTAATTGTTTTCTTGTGGGGGCCTTTGGTGAGAATGTTAAATACACAATATGGAGTAATGCGTTATAAAGCAAGATTTAACATATATTCATAAATCAATCCAAAATATATAATGTAATATCTGTGCAATAGTACTATTGGGGTGTAATAGTATGTATTTGCAATTTACATATTTATGTTGTAGTTTTAAATTTAGAAGAACCCCCTTTGTAACTGTAATGGTGTGTTCTATTCAGGCCCCACAGTTCAGGCTGGAGATACAGCGTGTCTGGCACATACTCCAAGCTGATGCCTGTTGCTTTTTATAACATTTGTTACAGTTCTTGGACATCAAGAAAGAGGGCACTAGATTCCAAAATTTCTGCATCTCTGTTGTCTACAGAAAGAGTGCCAAATCCCGTCACCCATAAGTGTATTGATCGTATAACACTTAAATTTTGGATATAAGCAATTCCCATAAACTAAGTCCCACATTAGCATATTTTATTCCATTTCAGAAGGATTAATGTAAATTGACTGTGTTATACCAGTTTCTATTGTGTTAGCAACTGCCAGGTTGCTTTAAACATTTTGCTCACAGTTTCAGCTCCAGGAAACAGGAACCAGTAGCCATTCTACCTTCATAATAAGTAAAATGTCACCATTCATAAAGTAGGGGTACTTTTATGTAAAACATTTTGCTTTCGCACCATTGACAAAGGTAATGAAGTTTGGCTTTAGTAGAGATTAAGCCTCAGACTTTAGATTAGTTTTTTCAAAATTTCACATTACTGAAGTTTATGATATGTAGCAAGTGTTCTGTTAAAATCTGGATGATCGTGGATGGGAAAAAACAGCAGCCTAAGGGAGATCAGCTTATTTTTGCCCAAACTCTGTGCTTCAGGAGATCTCTAATTTTGTAACATTTGGATAACAAACCTAGAGGCTGGCATAAAGCTCCTCTTGGCACATTTTAAACATCTTTTAGTCTTATAAAAAGAAGCTTGTCCCACTAAGCTGTACGTTTGTTGGAGCTGTTTAACAGTAGCTGTGCCCTGCAGCTCTTTTTGTGATAAATGAGCCATTTCAAATAAGGGCAATTGCAGCCAACTGTGCAGAAGGAATCATTAAAAAAAAATTTAAATAGACATTTTTGAAGCTTAAAAATGCACAAACAAAGTATGTTAAATCAAAATATATGCTGCTCCTTTTAATGGAAAAGATTGCTACTGGCTAAGTCTGCCAGCTTCAATAGGTGTGCCAAAAAGCCAAGGAATCTGGCAGAATCCGCAGATAGCAGTTCCATCTTTCATCTATATTTCTTTTMTGTATTTATCTTGCTTTAGAAAATGCAGAGAATGTCTTTTCCTTCCGACTTGGCACTATTTCCAAACCACAGAAATACACAGAGCAGCTTCTTGCAATTGTTTAGCTCCCTGCACCAGTCTTATCCTTGTGACTGTGTGAATCATTTCTTTCTAATTTGACAATAATAAGAAAGAAGAGCATTAAAATGTTTTTATGTTTATGGAATAGTATCTTAGCTGAACTGTCAGATATAAAATTAGTTTTCTTAATTAAGAGACACTGGGCTTAATGTGTAAGGACAGAATGCCAGGTAATTATTTTTGACATTCAGCTGATTAAAAATAGTTTCCTTGTATGTAAGACTATTCAAAGAATCTGAACATAAGAAATACCAAGAACAAAGTTCTTCCTGTAGAATCAATCACTCAGTTCTGTTTGGCTTCAAGCCCTACTCATTGTAATCTCTCTTATGTCGCAGTTTCTAAGAGCACTCTGTGGTATCTTTTAAGTGATAGGGCACATCTTACTGATGTCATTTTCAAGGTAAAGATGCTAAGGAAAGGTCTATTTGCAGTGTGTGCACTATGGGATGGGCTCTAGTGTTCATGTTCCTGGTCAGTGTTCTGTACTTTGGCATCAAATCTGAAAACCTTACAAGGCTGCCAGGCAGCACRAGGCTGATGAGAATTCTGTCCCGACCAGAGTGAGGACAGGGACAGGGTATTAATTGCTGATCCAATTATGCTTTATTTAACAATCAATTGCATGTAAAATCCAAAATGTATCTTCTCCTGGACTATAAGTGAAAGTCCATATGATTTAATTATATTAAAAATTTTATTCTGATTAATTTTGCTTTTATCTGCAAGGATAATTATTGGCTGTAGTCATCAGCTGCTAATCATTGCAGAATTTCTTGCCATAATTTATGCTAATTCTTGATCTCTGGAATCGTTGAAGAAAAATTCTAATGTTGAAGTAAGAGAGTATTAGCCAGTAACACTAATTACCCAAAGAATGTGATACACTGCGAATTACATGTTACCTTTGGATTTAGGGAAACCGTAAAGCTAGGTAGAAAGTGCCTTTAGGTTGATTCTAGTCTACTCATTGCATTTGTGTTGAAGATANAAAAAAAAAAAAAAAAAAAAAAAAAAAAAAAAAAACCTCTCCATGACATAGGGCTGAGAAAGCAGAGACTCAGTTTCCATACTGCTGTACAGGTATGACAGCTCCAAATACTGGACTCAGGCTCTGTGGAAATTGAGAAAAATTAAAAATATCAAGAAGGTCTTCAGACACTTAAAATCGAAAATTGCTCCTCTGAAGGTCCTGTCCTTCACCAATTCTTGTCTACTGTCTACCCTGGCCACAGGTATGTGGGATGAATTCAGGTTTATTTGCTCTTTTCATTTCATACATTGTCCCTGTGCAATCTGCACAAATGCAGATTCATTAGACTGGATTAGCACCTCAGAATTCCAGGGAGACATAATTGCTGGACTCCAGAGAAAGTATAGGCTAAGGGAATGTGATATATTTAAAAAAAGGTTTGTCATACTTTTGCACTGGATTTGCTGAACACTCATGATATAGAGAATGTTTTATCAGTCATTTGCTTCTCAGTGTGTTTTGTCTTTCCATCAGTTGATGACTCTATTTCTGTGCAATAATCTTGTTGCTGTTTGAAAGGGTGGAATTGACCATGCTTGGATTTTAAGAAAGCATTGAGCACCATTCTTCACCAAAAACTCTTAAAGAAGTTAAAAATCTATGTGATGAGAAGGGCAAGTCCTAGAGAGGATATATAACTGTTTAAAACTCAGGAATCACAGTGTTGGAATTAGGATAAAGTTTTGGAGCCAGGGGATCTTGCCATTTAGTATTTCATAAATGATAATGGGAAGGGTGGTGAATGGTGAGGTCACAAACTTTGCTGACAATACAGTTTTCCATGGTAGTGCAGACAGAGACAATTGCAAACTGCAATTCACAATGCAGAGCCATCGAGATCAAATCTCCTGTGCAAATGCATCACAGCTCAGTGCAAAGCTTTTCCCTTTCATGGATTTACCACACTGAACAGTTTTGCACACTACACACGCAGCAGATGCAGAGGGACTGCCAGTAACTATTGAGTAGAACTGAAAACCATATGTTTGGGTGAGGCAATAAAGTCCTTGCAAAAAATTTGGACATAAAAATTGTAGGATACAGTTAGGGACACAATGAAGCCCTGACTTTCTTCTGATTGATCGGGCTGTTTCTGTTAATCTTTCTGCTCTTGGTGTTGTAATCCAAGAATACTCATAAAATTTGCAGTTAAATGTAGGAGTTACTTGTCTTTAAATTTTTGTTGACATCCTGGGGAGTGGGAGAAGAAACTGATAGTCTATTTAGTTCTTCAGCAGCAGAAATGCATGTGAGAGAATTGTATTTTGAGAAATCACTCAAAATTTTGCAAATTTTACAATATTCTGCATAAAGATGCTCCTGTTCAGAGAAGGAAGTTAAGTTCCTTAACTGTCATCATAAATCAAGCCCATGATGCTTGTGCAGTGTTTAAATGAACAACTGGCCTGTTTGAATGGGGAGCTGATGAAGAAGAGAGTACATTCCCCATGTGGGAGTAGTACTTTTTCTTACACCAGCTTCCACATATTGTTTTTATTTAGGTGGCAGAGTGCCCCAAACATATTCACTCAAGAATATCCAACATGCAGCTAGTAATGTTCTTGTGCTTGCACTAGTGTGGTGAAATAATATTTGGGGTAGCTGGTTAATTCCAACCATTTCATTCTACCCAAAACACAAAGTAACCACCACATCAGGTTTAAATTTTGATTCTTTTTTACCTTTTGCACTGGTAGCATTCAGGTGGAAGGTTCACATGATTTTTTTTTCTGTGTTAAAGCACAGAGTTGCATGATTTTAGAAAATTAATTTTTCACATCTTCCCCCGCATGCTTTAACCAGCTTTAGCAGAGCTTTTATGCATGTGGTACAACCTCCACTTGCCCAAGCACAACTATAACATTCTTTTTATAGAACTAAAAAAGTCCAAGCAAATGAATAAGCCAAAAACATTTCCAAAACCTGAAGCTTGCAATTGAAGTTGAGAAGGTAAAAAAAAAAATTGTGGAACAGGCTTTTGCTCTAATCAGCAAAATGTTTTAAATTAAACTTCTATTAATTAATTTTTCATTCCCTATTTCCTAGTTAAATCTTTAGAGAGGGAGGGAAGCAGATCAAAACCTCTAGTATTTCCTGGCTGGCATGCACAAGTCAGACAGGTATCATTGCTTGCCTGTTTGCACGCTACACAGTATTTTTAAAAGTTTCTGGTCTTGCAAAGCTTCCAAAATTCAGCTGCCGTTCAAGCACTTTGTGACCAGAGTCCTTAAGTGGCTTTGGAGAGATGTTTTGCTTCTTTTTAAAAAAAATATCTAACTCAGCTTTAGAAAACTGTATGTAAATCATAAATTCTTTGGTTTAATATGGCCTGATTGGAGTGCTAATTCMAGCAACTCCCTTTGTTTTAATCATCAAAAAACCRAAGCATTTGTTKGTCACRATAAGTGTACATGGTAATGTTTTTGCACAACSCAGACTTTAAAAAAGCACAAAAATTTTGAGCACTTGTAAATATATTTTATGATGACTGACCAGAGAGTTCATAAASAAATTTGAGTTAATTATAGGAAGTTGACTCTTTAGTATAAAATAATTTATGTTTTTTTCTAATAATAAAGAAGTAAATGGTATCGTATACTTAATTTTCTGTTACCATGCATTTAGACCTATATGAATGAACATGTGGACTATGCATGTACCTTTGCCAGTGAGCAGCCCCATATCTCTCCTTGCTTCATCACATTCAGTTTCATATTTGTATGAATAGAGCTGATCTTTGTCCATACCATCTATACATTTATTTACCRTGTTCTAATTGAACATTTTCTAGTACATTTACTAGTCTAAAATCAGATTACATGTTGAACAGTACCACTCATCTTTGTATATGTAAATGTATGCACTGTTGCCACCCCCACATCTTAAAACATAAGACTATAGAACAGTCTTCCTGTGTGCCACAAAACCCCCAGCTTTAAAATACACAGGCTCATTATTTAAAAAAAAAAATGTTTCTGTACAAATTCACAGGGAGAGCATCYTGCTTTTATCTCCAGACTTCAATATGTAAGGTTTACTAGCAAAAGCACTTCACTGGTTTTAATGATAATGGTCGTATATAGGAATAGAGACAGACCCTTAGATCTTTGGGCCTAAAGCCATATTAACTTTACAGATCAAAATCAGTACTTGCAATTGAACACAGAAGAGAGTTTGAAGTCAGTTCATGCATACCAGTARAACTAACATACTTTTAAAATACTGGTACAATCAGATTATGTTCTCAGATCCCTATTCTCAGGATAAGTTGCACTTGAGAGAAATATTGCAAAATTTGTCCCAAATCTGGAGACTGTAGTGTCCCTTTACTGCAGTTCAGGGTTGTCTTCAAAGATAGAATAGTAAGAGTGAATTTCAGAATATCAGTTAAACCAGAGGGGAAAAAAACCACATCATGTTTTCAGGGCATTGCTGAGAAATCAGGCAGAACCCTTCAGAATGTCAGGGTTAATGGACAGCTTAAACCTCATGTTTTTCTGCTGACTTGCTGCTGATAGTTCATTTGCAACTGCCTTTGATTAACTATCATATAATCTTCATATGATACCTAGAGATAGACAAAGTTATAGTATTGGTATCCATAGTAACATTAACAAATTTGAAAATCAAAACTGAATTAGAAATTCTTTCTCAATTTCCTATACTACCTCCTTAATAATGTTTGAGAAGGAAAGTAAAAGTCATGCTCCTGCAAAATGAAAAGGAAARCAAAGTGTGAAAAGGCAGGTAAGTATAGAAAAAGAGGAGGAAATACAAGAAGAAAGATTGATCAGGCTTGCAGTGAATTAAAGTAAGGATTGTCCCCAATATGTTACTAAGCCAAAGTAAATTATGAAAGGGACATCCATGACATAAGTTTACTGTTTTGAATGTCCGAGTGAGTAAGCAGGCTCATCATTTAATCTTAATAAAGTTAATTTCCAGTCAAATGAAAAAACAATTAAATAGCACTTAAAATTACAAAAAAGGTCTTTTTTCTCTCTATGCCACCACAAGACTTTATATGTTAATCTTCTTTTGAGAACGACAATGAAATAAAAATAAAATAGAGAAAGTGGTTCAAGTAAAAATATGCTGTGAAACCCTGGGCTTCATCACTTTCGGATTATCAGATCTGCCTACTGTTTTTTTGTGGGATGAACTTCATATCCCATAAGACTTTTTGTACATTGGAATGTTCATGATGATTGAATTCTTTCTTAAYATTGCACCAAACATCTTACAGCTGAATGTAGATTGAAACTGTCTGCCTTTAAGGTCTGTAATTGATTGCATATAATCATACCCTTTAAACAAAGATTAGAAATAATTTTGATTACTACTTTTATTTAGGTACTTCACCTTTGCATGGTATTTTTAATTTAGTTAGATCTACACCTGAAATAGTAGTCAATATTCCTCTGAAATCCTGTAAGTAGCGAACTGAGATGGAAAAACCTTTACACTTAGTGTATTTTAAAGTGTTCTGCAAATTTGCAGTTTTTAAACCGTTGTACATTTCACCATTTGGCATTTTGTTGACTTTCTCTTTGTCACTGATATTCACAGTTCTCTGGTCAATTATGTCTTTGTAGAGAAGGAGGGCATCCTTCTCTAAATGACTATATAGAAGTAGACAATAAAACAGATGAGGTGGAGAGARAGCTGTAGAGTTTATTCATATTTTGTAGCTATATAACATTTGCAGAGTGGGTGTGTGTACTGTATTATAATTCCCTTTAGGCATTAAGGTTGTATGTATTTCTCAAAGTAGTGCAATGCAACATTTAACCTTATTGGAGAATATGACAATATATTCTTATTTTGTATGTTACTATTTCGTGCTCAAGAGATTTCTTTTCAAGAGTGCTGTTCTCATTCAGATGTTGAGGAAATATGGCCCTTGTCCCAAATGCCTTTCAGTTTAGTTGTAACAAAGGAGGGGACTAAGCAAAATAGACAAAAATGGACAGACAGCAGGTAAGAAAAATGGAAAAATGAAGCYACACCCAGAAGGATTTTAAACTTCAAATCTCTCACACTGTAAAATCAATTGTTGCTCACTGAAGCTGTTTATTCTAACTAAATAATAAACATCTGATGGTAAGGTACCAGTAATCATATGTTCAGAATCCTTCACTGACACTATCAAGCCCTACTCTTCTTTCTCCCTCATTTCCTGGTATTTTGTGGGAKTCATCTTGCCAACAGTCATTTTGTCACAGGCAGTCACATAGGAAAAATGACTTGCCAAAGACAAATCACCTGTCCTAAGTCCTGAGATAGGTGAGATGGTTTAAGTGCACAACTAACTGYAGACAACTTTGTTCTCATCCTAACTTAAAAGCCTTCACCTCTTTGCAGGATGTGCACAGGTTTTCCGGCTCCTGCACTCTTTCACTGGTTTTCTGAGGGAGGARGGGAAAGATGAGAAAGAAGAGATAGTTTCTGGCCAGCCTGCTGGCCACCACCACATTCAGGTGTACTTTAGKCCAAGCTGCATCCTTTGGACCCCCCAGCCATTCTTGAGTGATTCCAAAAGGTTGTTGTCCTTTTCCCATGGCCAGAATGGAGATGTGTTTCATGGGAGAGAGAAAAGACAGAAATAGGACAAGAAAGGAAAAGAAGCCAGGTGTAATCTTCCCAGAATTTTGCCCACCCCAGCCAGAGAGCTTCAGTTTTACCTCTTCACATTCAGAAGTGMACTAGGCTGCACCAAGGGTTGCTCTAACTTTAGTCCCAGGGAGGACAATGAATGTCAGCCCTGCCCATCTTCTGCCTTTACTGGAATTTCTTGGTACAGGATTTTGTACAGCTGCTAGCTCAGTCTTCCCTGGTGTGTGGGGCTTTGGTTTGAAATTTATTTTCTTTGTGCCACCTGAGGAAAAAAAAAAAAAAAGCAAGCAAAACCAAGACACCCCAAAACTAGCATGAGCATCTTCTTAAGAGTCTGGTATGATACGTGTTGTCTTACCCTTTCGTTCAGCTGAAAAGGGAAATCAGGAGACTGGCCTGAATTTCAGTTTAGAAACAGTGACTTAGCTTAACCTTCATTATGCTTTGATTGTGGAGTATGTTTTATTATTTATAATTTAATTTTATGAGAAGTATTTTCATAGAAATATGTGTAACGTAACACTCAAACTAGGTGCTTTAATATTTTCCAGTGTGCAATATGGTGTTGAAAGTAAGAAAATGCTGGCTGGATCTAGACTGATACTTTCTTGGATAAGCTTTTACCATATGCTTTTATTTAAAGTATTTTTTATTTCTTTTAGGTTAGATTTATAAAAAACATGTGAAAAATGTCTTTTTTTGAAAAAGAAGTGTTACACAATTAGAGAATCACAGTGCTAGAAATTTAGCATCCTTCAGGAAATGTTGCATGTAAAAGAAGCCAGATACTAAATCTAAATTTAAAGGAAAAAAAATGGCAAGTTCTRCCACCAACTGGAAATGCTATGTCAATCTACAAGATGTTACACTGAAGTATATGCCTTTAGTTCCAGGAATTTTAAGCTCTGTGTGAACTCTGACTAGCTTCCCAGTATAGATATGAATCTTGTTGAAGGAGTTTGTCCATATTTCCTTCTGATTAGAAAAATTCAAATAAGATTTGTTTTACTGGGCAGAAAACCTAAAGCAGCCAGGATGAAAAGGACATTAATTATTTTTTCTATTGTTATTCTTTATTCATAATTTTCTTTCATGTTCACAGGACTCTGGAGTATYGAATAGGCTGATCTTTTATCTGTTTTGTGTAAGCAGGGGAGCCTCTTTCCAACAACCTTGTTCTACACTTTCCATTGTTTTAGAAAACTTGTGGGCACATCACATGATWAACCCCTTTTTTAAACATTATTCCATGCAAACCTGTATACTTCCTGAAAACATGAGACCCTATGCTTCCTGCTTCCCCAATCTGAGTCTGGAGGCTGTGGTGACTGTGGCTTAAGGAATGTAATTCTAGGTTGTTGTAACAATTATTGTAACATGGAGACCATCTGAGATTTTTTCAGATTTAGGGTTTGTTGGTACAAAACTTACCTCTGTTTTTTTTGCTTTTAAATGCCCTTAGTCTGCTTCTTTTGTAGAAGTGAAAAATTCAAGAAAGACATCACTTTTGGCCATGATACAGGCTAGAGACTGACAYCCTGAGGAGCAGTTTCACTGAATAGGGTGTGGAGATTTTGTAGACAAGCAGAACATTATCCAGCAATGTGTCCTGACAGCAAACAAGTCACAACACTGGGCTTACAGCAGGAGCACAGCCAGGAGGTTGAGRGAAGTGATTATTCCCCTTWGTAGTCATTAGATCCCACCTTGAAYTATGCACCCAGCTTTGGCCTCCAATGTGGGAAARATATGGATAAACCATAATAGGAGGACCACCAGGATGGTCAGGACCTCRAGTACTTGCTCTGTGAGGAGAGACTAAGGAAGTGGGCTTCTTCAGCCTGGAGAAGAGAGAGCTTTAAGGGAACTCAGTAGCAGATTCAATTCCTACAGGGAGCTCAGTCATCAAAAAGATGGAGCTAGGCTTTTCACAGCGATGCCTGGCAAAAGGATGAGAAGCAATGAGCATAAACTAAATTAAGAATCACCGAGCTCAGGGAAAACCTTTTTCTCTACCAGGACAGTCAAACACTGCACTAGGTTGCCAAAAGCTGTTGTGCCATCTCTATCCTTGAAGTTTTTCAAGATCAGACTTAAAAACTTGGGGCAACCCGGTCAAACCTYGTATCTGACTCTGCTTTGAGCATGACACTAGACTACAGACCTCCTGAGATCCCCTCCGTTCTGAATTACTCTGTGATCGTGCTGTCATAATATAGTATTGCAATAATGGAGTAGTAATAGCAAAATCTTAATTGCTCTGAATATTTAAATGATTTGGCTGTGCATTGCTTTTGGAATCCAGAAATGCTCATATGCCCTGCACGTTGTCCAAACAGCTTGTATTTGTGCTTATTTACTGGTATGACGTGCAAACTGTGCAAAAAATATTGGACTCTAGCCTTAGAATATAGATACCTGCCAACAGAAAATGAAGGCTACATGGTGCTGCAAATGCTTTCTCTGTCTATGGAAAGTGCCTTTTATGTGCCAGAAAAAAGCATTTGTACCACATGCTTTTTTACTGCTTCTCACATCTGTTAACATTTACATGTGTCAGAAAACAATACCTGAGCAGAAAGGGAAGGGACACATGAAGTTCAAGGGCATTATATCAAGAAAAATGACATGTCATATTGGACTAGTGCATTGGAATTAAAAAAAAAAAAAAAAAGGATTTCTTGGATTTGTCAAATATACCTAATATGTGAGTGTAATTCGTGTGTACTATCTTTGAATACATTTCCATACCTGAATTGAATGACACAAATTGCCAGTAAATGAACCCATGAAAGGGTCAAGGAGTGATAATCAGGAGGTGAAAGAATTATAAATATTTTGGTTTATTAAAAAATAATATATTTTTATTTCATTTAAGGGAGGATTTATATAAAAATCTTCAAAGTTGGATKCCTAAATACAGAATTACTACTTCTRTTGAAATATTTTGCATTTTTGATAATCTTCTCTTCAGCTGTCTTTTTGTTAGCACAAAAGGAGTAGGTTAACTGACAAATGTTGCTGTATCCTCAGTCCTCAGAGGCAGCTACTGTATTGGGCAGTGTTTCCAAGAAAATGAAAATCCTGAGACACAGCATAGTACTGGATTTTGTATGACGTGGCAGTTCTTGCAGATGTTACCCCTGGCAAGTGATTTAGAAGAACAGCAAATTAGAGAGAAACTGATCCTTGATCCCCTGAACTCAGAAGGAAAAAAATCAGTATTTGATACTTTTGTAGAAATTGGTGTTAGTATCAGTTGCATTTGTACCACTAATTCTTTAGGCATCTATTTGGGTCCTTTGAACCACTGTCATGCAGCATTCTGTTCTTTGATGCCTCACCCTGATTTTCCAAAATGCACCTGCAATAAAGCACATGGACCCTCCCCTACAGCTMTTATCATTGAATAATACTGAGTTCTTCGTGGAAAGTGGCAGAAAAATAACTATTCTCCCATGCCTAGAAAGAAGTGATGGCTAAAATAAGAGGTAATTAACCTTGAACTCAGTCCTACCTAATGTTAGACATAATAAAGGCAAAGGTCAATTTTTGTTTTTTCCTATGTTCCTACTACATAATGTATCTCCAAAACACTGTTTCTGTGATGAACATCTGCTCTTACAGATGGATACAAGTCTTATCTGAAATTATTATGGATGTTAGGGTTCCACACTCACTACACCAAAAAAGCATTAGATCTGGGAGATGCAATGAGTAATTGACTAATCATGTAAGGCATATAGTTTTYTTGCCCCCAAATTTAAAACCCAGAGCTTTACCAAAGCCACCATATGAGTGGTATGTCCATATATATTTTAGGGTTTGAGTCAGGGATTTGAAGGATCTAYAGCAGTTTTCTTCTCTAAGTTGCACGAGAAAGTTGTGAGGCACCCAAAGAATCACTTGGTAATTTAAGCTGATGAGAAATCAGCTCGTGGCAAATGGCAAAGAAGAGAGATCTTTGTCCAACAGTTAAGTATTTGGCAAGACTTTCACTCTGTGCTTTGTTAAGCAGCTTTATCATTACAGGTAGGCATGTGGTCTCCTTGGTCCACTTGAAGTCAGTGGTGAACCTTCCACTGTCTTCTCTGGTTGCTGACCCTGGCCCAGGTTTTGCTCACAAATGGGAACATAAACATTTCTCATAATTTCTTCTTAGGTCATTTTAACTCTGGCATATCCTTTCAGAAGTGTTCATATTTTAAGAGTTCTACCTAGCTTCTTGGACCTAGACATCTGCTAACAGTAACGGAGATTTTAAGAAGAAGGAATGCTAGAAAAAAATTATCATTGATGCTTAATTGATATAATACTCTTTCTGACATAATTCACGCCTGTCACAGGCAGTCTTGCATGTTGCCTGGAGGGGTCAAAGGGTGAAAGGTGACTGGAAAGATGCTTGTTTTGTACATTTGGCTAACACAAATACTTCCTCAAGAACAAAATGCTTTGATCTCCCTAAGCAAATGCCATATGTGTGCAGCTGTGGCCCATGCCTCACGACTGCTGGAAGGTTAGGAAAAGGTAGCGTATGAACTTGATGTCTGCATTCAATTTATGCTTTTATATTTAGCAGTTCATAATTTTGTGTAATATTTTAGCTGTATGAAAAATATGCACCAGAGTTGAGTGATAACAGATTTCTCTGTGGTTTAACTCAACATTGTTTGGGTGAATACAGATTCCTAAGTATTGCAGACTGAAAATACAGGTTTTAATTAGAGCTGTCTGAGCTTCAAAATACCTGAACGCACATTAAGCCTGGCAAATTTTCAGAAATCTGGGGGTTGCGTGGAGCTGAGTTAAGCTAGGCAAGAGTCTTCTCTTTTCCAGCTATAYTGCATTTGCAGTTGCATCACTGACTTGCAACACACTGAAGTGAGATCCAAACTCAATATTAATGGTTTTCTGATARGTAAAAATGTTTTATCACCAAGGCCTGTCTTGTGTCATATTTGTGTTAAACAGTACCTTACTCTCAGGGAATTTCTACTACAATTTTGAATGACTTCCAGAGTAAAGGGTCTACTCTTCAGACTGAAAAGCTGAATCAACTCTAAAGGTTTTGTGCCTTTCTTGAGCTTTTGTTTTTCACTTTTACATGCAAATGTTTAAGACAGTTATGTTTAGATCTATATCCCTCCAGATGTTTAACAGAGTTAAGAGTTGTTTGCTGTGATCAYAAAGAAACCTACTGCAGTCAATAGGACACAAGGGTACATCATATGAATCCAGTTTCATGATCAAGACCCAAAAAAAAGCATGGCTTTGTTTATTAAAACTCCTGAGCAGGTGCAATGATACCTGTGTGCCTTGGGGGGAATATTGTGACTCAAATAAAATGTGCAATTTCACTTACAATAAAAAAATATAAGTCACAACCAATAGACGGACATGGAACAATAACCAGAAAATAAGACATGAAAATATCAATTCACAGGTACAAATATGATAAAATACAATGCATTGCACTTTAATGTGGATGTTAATACATACATGTTTACAAAAGTATACGTGTAGTAGTTACATATGTACAATGTGATGTTGTTAATGATTGTTAGTATTTTGTTTATCAAGCGTGTGGATAAATTCATGCAATTGTTCTAGATATGATTTGAACATTACTGAAACAGAAGCACACTGATTTGTTTTTTTTCTCCTCTGTGTTTTTGCTAGCTCCTACTGCCCATGGTAGGCTCCACAGATGACACTCTGCAGGAGGCAGCAGCTGGTTGCATAGCAAACATTCGCAGATTGGCTCTGGCAACAGAAAAAGCAAAATATGGCTGATGCTTCAGCAGCTTTTACCAACACACTTGTTTAGCAATTCAGCTACATTTAAATACACGATTACTCCTTCTAGCATCTGTATTTCATAGCAGAGCTCATCTATCTGAGGATAATTTATTAAAAACAAATCTGTGGAAACTTATGTATGTTTTTATGTTACTGGTTTGTCACACCGAGGTTTGATAAAACATTCATACCTAATTTTGTGTGGTTTTTAGCAATATATCCTTCAAAAGACTATCAGTTAAGATATGTCAGACATTTTTGACAATTGATACGCTTTTATTTTAATTCATTGTAGATATAAATGTTTTTGTTCATCTGTGACATTGCTATAGATTTTCCTTGTGTGTGTGTGTGGTTATGCAGCAATTTATGAATGTCTTGAACAATTCCCTGCATTGTAAACTTGTCCAGTCATCCTCTCATTATGCTTTTGCGTGTTTGATCACTTGTGAATCACAGGAGAGCAGAAAATGCAGATACATGAGTTTCACATCTGGTGTTGCACAAAGGACTGCAAACAGCTGTAGCAATAGACATCACTCCAAATTTTCCATTTCTACCCAACGTCAAGCAAAATAGTGCTTAATTTTATAAGTAGCTGGTGAAATGTGTTTTAATCAACATGTGTTTAACTCTGAATAAAGAGTTGGATATTAGATTTACATTTGCACATTATCTTTTTGTGATTTTTTCATTTTTAAACTGAAGACAACATTGTATTGATGTAGTTACTTTCTTTTTCTCCATAAAATGAAATGCAGAATTACAGTTGYTTTCAAAAAAGCACAGAAATTATTATTGATATTATAAATTACAGACCCACTGTACATACCACACTCAACAATAATGCTAAGTCATTTCTTTGAGAGCAGTGATGTCCTAATTACACACACAGACTGCTGACAAAAATGAAAAAAAAGCAAATATTTAAATTATTTGCATCTGTCAAGGATTAGTTTCTCAATTATTTTTAATTCCTTTAATAATTAACAATTTTCTTTGTTTAGGAGCATTTTGTAACTTCATTATCTTCCTCYAACTAGCATGACTTCTCAAGGCAACTAACTTTCTTGCTGACAGAAGCTTCTAAGGAAGACATAATGCCAATCCACCTTTTAATTTGTGTTTTCTCTGAAGTAGACATGAACGCTCATTTAAAATTTCATTTTGGAAGACTTGCAGAGTTCTGAAAAAGGAGAATTGCACTGGGCCTTTAGGGAAGGTGTAGAGATTATTTTAAAGGAAGCCAACTATGGACAGATGCTGACAGTGTGGAGATCAAAATGTCAATCCAAGYAGTATTTTTTGATCAGTGCAAACACCAACATAGTCACGGGGTCCATCACAAGATCCATCAGCATCCAGTGACCACGTAAATGCTATTTTAGGTACTCTCCAGCTCTGCCCCATAGGCCTGGTATGTTATTTTGAATAAATGTGTCTATAATATTATACTGATGTCACAGCTGTAGTAGTATCATATGCTTTATTGCATGCCCAAAAATATTTCTAAAATAAATGCTAATTGCCAAATTCTTTTGAAAAAGAAGAGGCTTGATTTTATTTTTGTCTTTTCTGTGAGAGAAGCTGTGGATACAAATAGTTTGTCACAGTCTCACTTATGAATAACATGTAAAATGTTAGCTTATTTTTCTGACTGTTGAGAGAAAAAAAACTCCCTGAAAATAACTCTTGTCCTTAACATGACCTCTCAAGGCACACTTGACTGTTTAGCGTGGATTTCAAGTAGAATAAGTTCTAAAACAAGCTTAATTTTATGATACAGGTGTCAGGGCAATAAATGTCATGTTTCTGACAATGAAATGGCCTCAGTTTGCCATTCTCACTCACACTGGTAGCCCTTATGCCTCCAAGTAGTTAATCTGAAGCCTTTATTTTAAGACCTCAGCCAGTTAATCCCAGATTTAAACTAACTTACTTGTGCTGTTTTCTTTTCCTTTACCATGCCTGCAGTTTTAAAGTTCTGTACAAGGAAAAGAATTGTTGAAATCAATACAGATCACTACACAGGCAAAGAAACAGTATAAAAAATACATCTTTTTTGGCCAAAACTGGTRGATTCCATGTAATTAATATAAAGAGATTTAGTTGTTGGAAAATGAATAAATGAATGTGATCGCTGGCCCCTCTGAGCAGTGCAGTACAGCGTGTACATTTGAAAAGCTTCCACTTTGTCCACAGATCTGCACTGAGTTTCACAGCACTGCAGCCCTCTGAAAAGGGATCCTCACAAAGCTGGGTCCCCCATGCTGCTCACACAGCCCTCCAACCCTCCTGGCAGTGCCCGCTGGCCTATTCAAGCCCTGGCACCATCCCAAGGCGCTGCCCAGGCCCAGCATTCCCACCGTGCAGAACCAGGCACCAGCCAGCTCCCGCTCCCTGGCTCCCCTGCTTGGAAGGGAAATGCCTTCACTCCTTGCTCTTTCCACCAGCTGCTACTTGTCCATGTAAACCTGTAGCCTCTTAGGAAATAGGGTTATACTGAGTAYGGGCGCTCAGTATTATTTTCGGTGCAGAGCAATTTGATGTACAAATTATTTTTATTGCAAAAATGTAGTGATTTAGAAGGGGGAGTCAGGCTGTGTCCTGTYCATTTGCTGCCAGTTGCTCAGTCTGCTCCCTCCTTGTTTTCTCTATGTGATTCCWGTAGTTTCACGGTCTTGCAATATGCCCTTTTTTCCAGTTTATTTACATTGATGTTCCTGTCAGCAGGGAGTATCCATCACTTTTCGCAGTTTCAGGAGCCAGGTCCCTGCTCTGCACAGAGCGCCGTGCTCCAATTGGCAGCCACAACGCCAGGCCTGCTCTCCACCGACTGCTCATCGTCAGCTTTGCTCCTCAATTACATTAAAATGTCAGAAAACATAGAGTCCAAGTAAGAAAAGTTGTCATGAGAAAGTGTTGTTTTGAGTATGGAAATACTAGAGTTGATGAGAAAAAAGCAAGAGAAGAAATCTTTCACCTTCRTGCAATTATTTCTGGAACCTTACAGGCACACCACATCTTTCAGTCTACACATCTGTCAGCAGCGAGATAGCTTTTCTTCTACCACTCTGTCACTTTATGATTTATTGCTTGGTGACAGATAACCATTATCAATAATTTAATTGTCCCAGGATGTTCAAACTACACATTTGAATCTGGGATTTATGTTCATTTCCTTTTAGTGTTCATGCTAATGACAAGTGCATRTGCTCTGACACACGATATTGTCTCCAAGTTGTTAGAGAAATAYAAACTTCACGGCCTGGGTGCAAGGCATCTGTGATATATTAGGGGTTTTGTTATTCTGCTCCATCACCAAAACTTTCCTTTGGAAAGTAAATGAGCTTGAGACTCACAGGGCTGTCTCRAGAATTGACTCAGTAATTTGCTTTAGGCTAACTGATCACTTTGTGTGAAAGCGTGGTACCTCTCATTCCTACATCTCCTAAAATGAGTTGAGTGAGCTGCTAACGCTGGAGGTCAGATATGAATCATCCCAGGAGGCTGAACTAGATAATATGTTAGTTTAAGAATTTCATCTCATAATAAATTAAATGGTTGTTCCTTACACATTTCCACCAAAATAATCTTTGTTTTACACATGACAGCAGGATGACTGCGATGGAAACATGTAATGTGTTTCTTCAGCAGGGCAATTCAAGTTTCCRTGCAAGCTGTTTGCAGAGCTTGTTTCCAGAGTCAGAATCTGACTGCTCCCAAACTGCAAATTGTGGTTGATCTCTTCTTTAGCCACTTAAGCTTTGCCACACACTGCTCAGGATCCAGAACAACAGAAGGAGGCTGTGCTGCATCTTGGCCGCTCTTCAGTTCAGACAACCTAATCRTGGACTGTTCAGTGACCTGGCACARGCCAGCACCAGCATGTTTGAGCCATAGCCATTGCAGTGACAAGTTACATTGCACCATTTATAAAGGAACTAATTTTGCCAGTTATTGTTCTCTCCCTTGCTTAAATAGTGATGTTCTTCAGTGTTTAATATCTTGCTGCTTTGGCTACTGAAAGCAGCCAAAAGTCACCCATTTTCATGAACCTTTTCCTTGAGTGCAATTTTCATTGTAACTTGCGCTTTATCTACTTATCAGTTTAGTAATATTATTTTCTTGGAAGTATTTCCATGGACAACATCACCGTGGCTTGTGTTTATTCTCTTAACTTGTTTTTGTGTTATCTGCCAGACACCTTTCAGTTGGCAAGCTCCTTTCTCTTTTCCAGTTGGCAAGTTCCTTCCTCTTTCCCAGTTGTTGTCGTTGGCAGGTTATGTGTTTTTATCCTGGTCTACGTTGAGCATGAAACCCTTCAGTTGCCTGATTGTTTACAACTGTGATCAAATCTACTTTAGACACAAATGTTTTCCTTCTGGAAGGCTCATCAACGCACATAAGGAAGTGCTGACTTTGGCTGCCATACAATATGATGTGGCCTCATCCTGCCATCCTGTGTCTGTTCTGCAGTGACACAAAGCCATCCTCACATGTCTTCTTCCATCATTTGGGAATCCTGACATGATGACAGGATAGTACTTGGTAAGTCAAAACCTGTGACTGTTGTTACTTTGACTGTGTGTTGGAAAAGGACCATAACAATGGCATTGTACTAATGCTGAACCATGAACCAAGAGGTCATAAACCAGCAGTTTTTAGTCAACTCCCCACTACACCAGGATCTTTTAAAGTTTCTCCATTCTTCTTCAGGTGAGAAATGGCCAAGAAACTTTTGGGGGTCAGAATTGTTCTTTGCAATTGGTAATGCTGGTAAGTTTTTGCCCAGCCATGCTTTGTCACACCCCACTTCTGCAAGGGCTTGGTGAAGGCAAGAAAGCAAAGCTGAGCACCTGTGCTCGAGTGGCTGCATCTGGTAGCAGAGTTTCCCTTCAGTGGCTGAGCCTTGAACCGTATCTTCTAATACCCAGATTAAATAGCTAGGGATTTGTGTCCTGCTTCTGAAAAACAAAAAAAAAAAGGAAAAAAAAAAAAAAGAAAAAAAGAGGCTTTAATAAAAATGGTAATTAAAAAAATACAGATGCTGATAAAATTAAAAACATATGATAAGGAGTTAAAATGATTTAGTGCTGAAAAATGTTGGTTGATTCAGTAGTAGTTAAACTTCCAAATAACTTGTCTTGAACAAGCAAATAGTTATAAGTATTTGGCTCTGTGTCTTTTTTTAAAAAGAGTGAACACAGATCATGTTGCTGGTTCCCTCTACCACTAACTGGTAAAGGCTGCACTATAAAATTAGTGCAGTAAACCACTCATCTTTCCAGTTGCCGCATTCTCTTCCCCAGTTGACAGCCTTTTGGGGCCTCCTTGGCTCCTCAGCGGAAAGCACCAAGTGCAGTTCTGTTGCTCTAATGAAAACATAACAACAACGTCTGGGAAGCCATAGAATGATGCAATACCCATACAGCTCTGCTCCCTTTAATGTGATGAAGCTTGCATATTTGCCTGGCTCCAGAGTTTTACTCCTGCCAGTATTGTACTGTAAAGAGACTTGGCAGAACACGTTCAAAGGCTGTTCGTGGTTTTTCACTCAGCATTAAACCTTCCAATGACGGAAGGGTGGGGGAACACATATTGGGACAAACAGACACTCAAAAAGTCAAAAAGAAAGAGGAGAAGGAGGCTGGTGGTGGATGGTCAGAAGTTATGTAAACCTTGGTTATGGGATTGGGGTTGATTAGGGCCAAGCTGAGACCCACTGGAGGACAATATCATGTGTTAAACCAGTGGGTCTTCTCTGCCCACTTTCCAGCCCAAAAGAAAAACAGCTCCCAAAATTCAGAGAAGAGACCAGTATTGCTTCATTCTCATGCCCAAAGTCATGCTGCCCTGATAACTGCTCAGTCACAATGGGTGCAGTGGTCRGAGGCTCTAGGATTGCCATTTTTTTGTGCTGTGTTTGCCCAATATAGGGAAAATCTCAGTCCCCAGGGCTGCCAGGCTTGCTCTGTAGACCTTTACTGAACTCATTTATGTCTGGCTTTTTTTTAACTGCACCATTTGGAAAGCAGACTACCTAGTCCTTACCTCTGCATRAGGTTAGGCAGGAAAATATTCAAAGTGGAGCTGGAGCAACCCTTGGAGAGAACTATTCCATATGCACTTGCAGATGAGGGGCAAAAYATGTTCAGAAACAGAAGTTATGGTCAGATTGATGCCTCCTTCCAACCCATTCCACAACTGTCTGTGGTRGGGTGTCATGTAAAAGGAAAAATATTTGGAGAAGCGGACATCTGTGGGCCAGCCTTGGTATGCTTCCCAGAAYGTAATGACTAGGTGAATGTTACTCAGTGCAGCAAGTAAGGACTATAGGTGACTGCCAAGCACTGGATCTGATGTGRCGTCAAGAGGTACAAAACAAAGAGGAGTGATTTGTCTGAAAAATGTGAGGTTTAATTATTTCCAAACTCGGCATTAGAAAAAAAGTGCTACAAAACAAAGAGGAATGATTTATCTGAAGAAACTGAGRCCTAATTATTTCCAAACTCAGCATTAAAAAAAACAAAACAAAACAAAAAAAAAACAAAAAACCCAAAACAGAACTGTTTCCAGCTCCCTCAAGTTGCTTTCCAGATTTTTGCATATCTGAAAGACACTTCCATTGTGTGGACATGCTCTTTTCACCGATCTTGGGGCTGTACAGTGGCCGTAGGCTCATTACTGTGGACATTTCTAAATCAACAGTTACTGAGATCTGCTATGATTTTAGTTCCACTGGCAATTASTGATATCTCATTACTGCTTAATCCRTTCTGAACTTTATAGGAATGTGCAATAGAAACCACTTCAACTTTTGCTAGAACTGCATTTGAATCATGTGTCTCCTCTCCTCCASGACTGCCACATCCACACCCACCATCCCAAAACGAGCTGAAATATATTTCAGCTTTAAGAGGAAAATACTCTACACTCTACCATGTACATTCTTGCTCTGGGAGATGTGAAATGCAGGCTCAAGTGCCCCATAGCACCCTCAGAAACTGCAAGACTCRGAGAGTCTCCATCCAAGAAAGAAAACATGACAGAGGACCCTTGTGGCCTTGGAGCAGCTATTCCATATCATGGACAACCATTACAACCAGGACAAAGCACAACTGTGATGCTGGGGCCTCACAAAGTGCTGGCCAAAATGCTGAGCTCCACAAGCAGCTTTAAGGATGGGAAGCACCTTTTTGCAACCTCAAGTAAGCAGTTAAGGCTGAGATCAAGCACAGAGCTTCTCCATGGGGTTTCACAGTACCAGCAGCCCCAACAGAGGGGTTAGCACCCTGCAGTGTTGGGCAGGGGGCTGATAGGCAGCTTGGGCTCTGGGTTTTCACTGTGCATCTGGCAGGGTGTGCGCTGCATGCAGAGGCATATATTTTCATAGCAAATCTAAGTGGCAGTTTAGAAAAGCTGACCCAGCCAAAGAAAACCTTGGAAAACCCTGCAGAATGAATCAATAAAACTGTCTAAGAATTTAATCCAATGAGAAAGTTAGTAATTGTCAGAAGTCCATGAGATTTACATTTCTAAATTAAACAGGCCAACGAAGTAACAAGATTGTGCTTCTGTGATCAACTAGTAGCAGTTTTACAAAGTAGTAGAATGTGGAGAGAATTCAGTTACAAAATGTGGCTGCCACCTACAGGTACCCCGTCAAGGTTTCAGTCAATAAAACTTGTGAAATCTCACTTTGCTGAGACAGGTAACATTTTGCCTTGGCCAATAGCAAGTGTGATTTGGGTAAATATGCCTTGAATAACTGCAAACGAAATGATGGCAAAATATCTGAGTGAGAGCCAAAGAGAGCCTGCAGGCTATCCCTGGAGAGCTCCTGTTGGCCGAGGATGTGCTGCAAATCCAGCCTGCTGTGCCAGGAACACTGCCCTGGCCAGCCCTGGCTGGTAAGTAACAGCACCAAAATTCCAGACATGGGTTGTAGGATATCACTCCTGCCCGAGGAAAGTCTGTGGGTAGGAATGGAGGAGTCCCTTTCAGTGATTCCCACTTGTTGAGCTGACGTGCAGGTGGTACCCAGTGTGCTCCAGCCCTGGCAGCRCTGGGGCTGCACCACTCTGCTCATGCTCTCTACCTCTCACCTGGCTCTTTGCTGCAGGGCCCAAGTGAGAGCAGCTGCAGCTTCAGCTGCAGGGGAGCTGGTGGTCAGTGTCATTGCTCTGTGGAAGGAAGTGAGGTAGAAAAAAAGGCTTATTGAGGAAGGACTTTAGTAAGAGGCAAGGAAAGATGATTTACATAGATAAACACAGATTTTGGGATCCTGCACAGTGAAATGGCAAYCCAGGCTGCCAGGACCCAAAGCCAGCCCCTCCTTTGGGAAATAATTCTGGTCACAAGGGACAGGAATCAACGCTGTGTCTACTCAGAAAAGAGATATGTGGCCTATACTACTCTCATGCTGCTCCCTTTTCCATAATCACAATAAAGTACATGACACTGCTATGAGAAGAGAGCTTAAAAAAAAATCTTAAAGACATTTTTCTTCTGGTGGGGATCCCATCAGAGCCCAATGCCCTCTGTCTATTACAGCGTTAACCGAATTTTACGGGGATGCCTCTCAGGAAGGCATTCCTCCAGCCTGTCCAGATCCTGCTGCAGCCAGACCTTGAGTTTGATAGCCCTGACAAGCTGCTGAGACATGGGAGAAGCACTGAAGAATGAATATGTGCAGAGGCTGTCCTGCCTCCAGCTCAGACTGTTTCCTTCTGGCTCAGTCTGATAACAGWGCAGCCTCCCCAAACCTTCTCAGATGGCTGCTGTCCGGCAGATCCCAATGGCAGCAGGGTGAAAGAAAGCTCACAAAAGGCTTGGTATCTGTCCGAGCAGTCTCAGTCTCTGGTAGATTAGCAATGCAAACAAACGAAAGCGTTTTGGAGCTAGCCAGGGACTTTTGGCAAACCCACGTGTTTGTGACTGCTACCTTTGTTGGAGACAACTGACATGACTGTGTCCTTTCCAGGCATTTCGAGCATTTCAGTGTTATCAGCTGCCTGGTCCAGGGCTGCAGAGTCCATCCAAGGGAGGACTGAGGTATGAGGGCTGCTTGAAGCAGCTCCATGAGTAAAAGCCTTACAAAGCTGGATCTTTTGTGTAAGAAATCATATTCCTTGGATGGTTTGTAAATGTTCATTGCAAGCTATCTAGTACTGATGCCAGAGAGAATTACCTTAACTCAGTCTGTATAGCTCAATCCATGGAGAGCTTCCCACACAAACACAGGCACAAATCAAAGTGCCTTTTTTGAGAGAGAGCACTCCAAGTGGGCCCAGGCATCCCAGTTGCAGCCTTTACAGGACAKTGGGCTGTGACAACATTGGAAAAGGATCTCAGAATTGAATTCTCTGAACTACAGGAGGCCCAGTGGGTGTCCTCCTCAAAGGCTTCTTCAATAAAACCATCAGTGTGTCACTTGTGCACTGCAGAAGGCCATCTGTTCCTTCCCAGATATCTGCATCCCAACACATGAGGCAGATATTATAGGGCACCAAAGGAGAATCAACAAATGTCGAGAAGGAAATCYGTTTTCAGTTCAATTACTATGTAGCCAGGTGGTTTCAATCCTGTTATTGTCCCTGGAAGGGTGAACAGAAAAATCCTCTTCTAGGATTTGGCTGCTCCTGAAGTGCCCTCTTGATTTGAGATCCTAGGATTCATAATCCCAGGACTGGATCTGCAAACCCTGTGCTGTATCCTATAAATGGCCTGACAGCTCTTGGCTTGCCAGACAGGTATTTTCACGCTCTGATTCACCCATCTGCAACAAGACACTAATATCTCTGCTGTCCTTGGGGAAAGCATCAGCAAAAAACTAGAGGTCTCATCTTCGTGAGAGCAGTGACTTG
Source organism: Malurus melanocephalus (assembly GCF_030028575.1). Lineage (NCBI taxonomy): Eukaryota > Metazoa > Chordata > Aves > Passeriformes > Maluridae > Malurus > Malurus melanocephalus. The sequence continues at coordinate 1,072,733 of NW_026623450.1, forward strand.
ACCCTCTCCAGCCAGGATGTGACAGGGTGACATCTCTCCTAAGGACACCAAGTGTTTGAGCCAACCACCTGGTGCTMCATGGTGATGCAAAGTTTGCAGTTAGTGAGCAGATCAGTTCAGGAGATCTCTGTTTTCACTGCTGCCCTGGGCAGCCCAAAATTCTGTTTGCTTTCCCTGTCCCTTAGACACCAGTTCATGGGCAAGGTGCTCAGCTCCTCACCAGCGGCAGCGAGGTGTCCCTGCATGTGCTGCTTGGACAAGCTGCTCACCGCATCCCTGTGTTCCTTTCCCTCTGAATCGGTGCAGAGCAAACACGGATAGGTAAGGGATGCACGGGTCTATTGAAACAGGCTGGGATATTCCTGGTGGAGATGGTACAGTCCAAAAGGGCTTAGCTGAGCCCCTCTGTGCTCTGGGAAGCAGCCAAGCTTGGAAAGCCTTTCTCTGCAGGGAGATTTGTAACCTCACCTGATCCCCCACAGCTCCAGGGCGGATGGCGAGCCGGTGTGCGGGAGAAACCCATCTGATGTCCGGCTGGGAAAGGGGCGGGAGCACCTCGGGCAGCKCTGCGGGGACTGCACGGGCACTGCCAGCATGGGACAGGCACAGCACCAGGATCTGCCCCATCGCTGCCGCGGCTGTCAGCCCCGGGCACATCCCAGCGGGAGCAGCCCCCGGGAACAGGCTGCGACCCTGCTTGGCGCTTGCACTTAGTCCCGGTGTTTATCCCGGCAGCCCGGAGCCGGGAACTTTATCCCATTTCGCTACTTTGTGGAAAGACTGTGAGGTGACCAGCATCTGAATTTGCTGACAACTKTGAAGGAAACAATTTGATTATGCAAACATACAATTAAATCTGTCCTTATCCCCCACTGATGGCAGTTGCAGTTTTTCCCTGGGCATCCCATGGCACCTTCTGTCCCAATCCCACAAACACTTTCTTAAYATTAAACCAATGAGGAATTCTTGCCATTGGGATAGCCAGCGGGATAGCCAGCATCTATGTGTACAATCAAATGTGCAATTTGGGTCTAAGCACCTTGTCATATCCTTGGCCTGTGTTTAAAAAGAAAAGGAAAAAAGATGAAAACCCACAAATCACATTTGAGTTAACAAAATGATTTATTAAGAAAAAACACAGACACATTTTTGAAGTACTGAAAGGGTTTAAATAGTCTGAATAGAATGAAAATTGACACRAATTTTTACCACAATGCAAAAGGAACTTGAACTATTCTAATAAGAGTTTGCTTTAATGTTCGTGCATGTCTTCACATCCTGCTTTTGGCAATGGCCAGAAAAGAACTACTGAAATACTGTGAGAAAAGCTGTTCTCATGTTATTTCTGGCCCTGCTGTAAAGTATGAAATCAGGACATCTCATGAGAGAGACTGATATTCAAGATTTTCAGTCTATTTTTCAGATAAAAAAGTCTGAATACATATCTAAATATCTGGGTTTAGTCATGGCTAGATCTCAAAGCAACAAGTAAAGTATCTGTGAGGTCACAAGTCAAATAGTTACAATTCAGAAGAAAGTATAATAGTTATATTCAAGTAACTTGGAGGGAAAAAAACCTGTGAAGCCAATATTCACTTGCCAAGCTAAGGTGGATGTCTCCTCATTCTCAAAATAACCCTTAATGCCATCAGGGAATTTCTGAAGTTTATTCATAGGGGTTATGATTAAATCTAAAGTGCTTGAAGACATGGTGACTGTCATAGGCATGGTTCTGTGCATGTGTGTGGCTCTAATCTGTCTAAAAATCATATTTGATAAACACCTTTGGGATCCAAAGAAACGAGGGCTCTATGAACTATATGTTTTCTGGTGCCCCTGCCAACTCTGAATAAATACGCTGTGTGTGTAGCCAAGGTCTTGGAGAATTATTTCCTGAAAACTACTTACTTTAGAACCAGAAGGAATTAATGAAGATGTGCCAGCTATTTCCTTTGCTGGCTTGCATGCYTGAGCCTCACCAATAATAAATAGTAACAGTGTGTACATGAGTTATGCTGCTACACCTCATGTTTTGAGCCCTGCAGAATCCATCTATTCTGTACACAAGCAGGAAAGCACAGACAGAGTGCGAGTTTGTTGCCTCTCCTCGGGTATCCACATTCGAGGCTGGCAGTAGCTATCCAAGCCAAATTGCATTTTGAGTCTCTGGCTTTAGCCTCTGCTAAAATAGCATTTGTGTATTTTACAGCTATTTACAGAGGTTTAACCTCAGTTCTGCTAAAAAGGAGATAATACAGCTATCAGCACTGGTTAAACAGATTAATATGATCGGCCTGACTTTTTGATCTGCTTGAATAAACATATTTATTATTACTGGACAACTTTCAGAAAACTTCTAAATCATWAGAGATTTATAAATTATCAATTATGTAAGAGCTAGAGCAGCTAGGGAGATGTTTTTGTATGACTGCAAGCAACGAGAAAGGAGGCTTTCAAACTCAGGCCAAAAACATTAATCGCAAGTCATCTTCAGAAGAATCTTCCCTCAACTTTATCTTCAGATTTTCTCAGGCTTCCTTTGCAAGAAAGCAGCTCCCCACTACGTGACTCCCAAGTGGAGCCGGAGAGAGCAGGATCCCGTGTCCCAGAGGGAGCTCTCCCCAGGCAGCTCCGGGTGCCTGACCCCACACAGTCTTTATAGAAACTGGCACTAACTTTGGGGTTTTCCTTCAAGACACAAAATCCYCTCAATCACATCCGTGTTGCCAAGGCAACACACTCCAAGTCTGCCTGTCCTCTCCAGGACCCGATATCTACTGGGGGAGATTCTAGACAGACAATCATCGAAACCCTGACTCAACCGCACGAGGTTTAACACCGTGCAAGCAGCCAAGAGGCTGAGGATAATTCAGAGGTTTTTTATGCAATAACTGGAGAGCCATCAAACTGAAGCATGTTATGACTACTTCTCTCTGTTTAAAATCCTAAAAGTCAGCCTGAATCTTGCATCCTCTCTGTCTTGTCTCCGGAAAACGCCTCAGATTTGGGGTTGAAAGTGAATACGCTCTGGGCTGACGTGTTGGGAGCTGCTACCCCGTGCAGAGCTCTGTCAGTACAAAGGAAAGAGGAAACGTTTCTACTGGTATTATTAACATGTCAGTAGCAGTGATAGATTCCAACTGAGATCAAGCCCTCTTGTATTAGCAGTGTGCCAAAAGCAGAGTAGGAAGCAGAGAAAGGGGAGGAAGCGTTATTATTCCCGTGTTCCAGCTGCAGAAGAGAGGCATGGGGATTGTGAAACCCTTGAGGTCACGCAAAACCACGTGCAGCTCGAGTGGGGAAGGGAGTCAGACCCTCACAGCTGCCCCTTCCATCCCCTTAGCCCATTTCCTTGCCTTGCTGGCTGGTTGACATTTTTGGGTATTTGGGGATGCTCAGGAGTTGGGGCTGGTGGAGTAAGTCCCCGGGGATGTCACATGAATCACTGTCCTTGCACATTRCTGCACTACCTTTGCTCTCCCACACATGCACATCCTCTTCTTTTCCTGCCCMAAAAAAAGACAAACTTGAGAAAAAATTCATCATGGCTTGCTTGAAGYTTTTGGCAGGTAATAATTTCAGTTTATGGATTGATCTCTATATCTRTAATGCTGAAGAATATTGATGGCAAAATTACCTGACTTTACACTTTCCAGTGGTGCTAGATGGGAGATCAGGCATAAAAAGTAGGGAACTAAATACCACAGCATTGGTGTGTTTATTTTTGTATAAGTGGCTGAAGAAAAAATAAATGTAATCATCATTGTTATCAATTGTTCAGCATTTATGCTTAACTTTTCAGAGCAGYGATTTCTGCAATGTGACCTGCACCGTTAACATCAAATACAAGCTATTCCACATTCATTTTCCAAATGTAGAACAGACCCATCTGAGATACTACATCAAACRGAACTTAGTCACTCCTGAGCCAGTACAGACACCAAAAATGTAATTTTCCTCTGAAAATGTTAAAGCTCAGCTTTAAATGAATAAAATGTATAAAACATAGCAAAATTACTCATTTTTATTATATTGATACATTGCACATAATTAAGAGCATCAACCTCTTTGGGGATGCAGGCTTGGGTTTTTGTTTTTTTTTTCCAGAAAAAAGAGCTTATGTATTTATTTAATCCTTGAGTCTCTGGCTTTGTATTCCTTGGGGTTAAAGCAAAAWGCTCTTACCAAGGGGTGATGGTACAGACTGGAGCAGCACACACATCTTGACTCCACAGGGGGCACAGCACTGAAGAAAGCAGACAGGCCACGAGTGCCACTGGTGGAGTCTCCAGTGGGGCACACACAGACCCCACCTGGATCCCAAGCACAAAGTGGGGAACAGCTCACATGTATTAATGAAGCTCAATAACCAAGGGGCTTGATCTTGAGACAATGACTTTACCAGGCCAAACTGCACAACTTCACCTACTGACCACGTTTCCTCCTAATTAACAGTGCATTACACACCATTTCCATTCCCAGGGAAACCATCTGGCCCCTCTCTGGAGCCCTTTTGCCCTTGTGGCTTGTCTCAGAGCCCCAAGTGAGCCTGAGCTTGGGGGTGCTGGGAAAACACATCTCCTGCAAACACCATGGCCCTCCTCCTCCCCGTGCCCAGTGTACACAGCTGATGCACAGCAGAGGCCTTATGGAAGCAGTTCTGTTTTACATGGCCCAAGGGGATGGAAACCTAAAAAATGCAATAAAAAATGGAGGTGGAACAGAGAAGTGAGAAAAAAATAAAGACATTGAGCACAAGTTGGGAGATTGTTTTTCTGACTCTTTGGGGTTGGGTTCACATGGAAGTAGAAATAACTAAAATCCTTGGTTGGAGAACTTTTGGTTTTGTTTATTAATTCTTAAGATAAAGCACACATGTAGAACAGAACTGGGTCTTCCACTGGTCCAGTAAAATCTTCAATGATACAGATCTTCCTTTCTTAGGACTCCACTTAACAAAACTTCACATGATGAGATTTAACTTCACCCCTGTGTTATCCCATCCCAGTGATCTGCRGGCTACCAGACAAAGCATGAAGAGCCCATTCCAAAGCTACTCCTCCATCTTTGGCTCCTCACAGCAGCAGAGTAAACCCCTCCCAGCCAGCTTGGTTAAGCAGGTTCATTCTTGCCTGTGTGTGCCTCAGGACTGTGCTCAGCACTGATCCAGCTGCTGTGAGGGATGGCAACAGGTCTGTGCAGCTGTTTTCCCTGTGAGTGTGGCTATTCTGTAGTTTGGATAACACCCCATTCTGCATAATCCTAAACAATTTCTCACCTACATGATTTCAGGCCCTTCAACATACRTGGCTGCAGTTATTTAGCCACTCAGCCTGCCATAGCATAGAGCGTACCAGGGATGTGARGACATTCTTTGAATTTCAGACATATATGTTTACTGTGAAGGAATCTGCAGCTGGAGGGAGGAGCTGTGAGAATGCAACACCAAGGAAATGTTTACTGATAGCATATAAAAAAATAACCAGATCAAAGGACAAAAGCAACATTTTACTGGAAGTGGACCCCAGAACCAAGAACAGTATTTAGAAGCAGAGATGGGACCTAACTGAATGGGTTTGGGATTTTTCCCCTCTCATGGCTGGAGAAGGGGGAGCAGGCAGGGCAGTGCTCACAGCCAGCCCCAGTGATGCCATCTGAGCTCTGTGGCTCCTCAGTGCCAGCCCTCTCCAAGGGCTGCAGCAGGGCTGGCACTGCAGAGCTCCATCACTTGCAGCCTTGGGAGCAAATTCTTCTCTCAGCTTGACAGTACAGTTTTTTTCCTGGCTCCTCGAATGAGACACATTAGGACCCAAGGCACCACTTTTAGGTTCTTTCTGCACGATATCCCTTGGAAATGTGCCTTGCTGCCACTTCCTGGCATGCCAGCCTGGMCTACCAGCTGTCTGGAGCTGGCACACGAGCACGGGCCCATAGAGGGGTGCTGCAAAGAATGGCAAGGAGTTTCTTGCAGTCCCARCCTGGCAGGTGCCTGAAGTCCCGCTGTGCCCTGAGCCCCTGTCCCACTGTGGGATGCAGGGGAGCCACGGTGCTCCCATCAGCCGGTGCTGCATCCTCAGGGGAGCGGCTGCAGGCTGCGGTATGCGGCCAGCAACCATTGACTTCTTTTTCCGTGCATGGCTGGGTAAGTAACCTTAATTAAAAACATGAAGCCCACAGTTTGTATCACATTCACGATGTTAAACAAGCTCTGGAAATAGAAACACTGTTTTCATTTAAGCTTTTCAACTGTGATCTATGTAATAAAATATGGAGGGGGCGGGCGTGTGTGAGATTTACATGTGATGATTTGGGAGATCTCACTGAGGCTTGTGAGGCGCTGCAGTGCCAACTGCTCCTGCCACTGCCTCACCACGTTTGGCAATGCCTGCCCCACACAGACTTCTGGTTTTTTTTTCCAGAACTGCTTTCCAAATGGTGATTTCTGCCCTCAGCTCTTRCTGCTGTGATTTATTCTGGGTATGGGTGTGGGATGTGCAGGACACTCAGCAACCTGCTGCCCTGGCTGGCCATGCCCTGCCCAGCTCTGGACAGGGGCCAGGTGAGCAGTGCACATTTCTGCTGCTCCTGGGGACCACATGCATCCTTGAGGACAGCCACATACCCTGCAAGTGCAATGATCCTCCATGCCCATGCCCAAACAGCACCATCATCAGTAGACACATGGAAAGATTATTTTTGCATTCCCAAATCCTCTTGAGCTTCCACACGGGAATGAGCATCGATTCCACAGGCAAGAGGGGAGGCTCTTCCAAGGGCACTTGCTCACTACCCTGCTAGTGCATAGATTGCCCCTGCTCCAGAGGCTGCCTCAGCCTGCAGGACCCACAGAAACCCACCATGCCCCACCTGCACCTTCCCTCAGGCTCTGGAGACCAGAACCTGCCTGGCCTAGCAGAGGGGGATCACCCTGCTGTGCCAGAGGGATGGGGAGAAGGGAGTGAGATGACAACAGAACAAACAATTTTCTGAGACTGCAAGCAATTTAAATCACCTTCCCGCGGGAGCTTGTTTTTGGTCAAACTTGTCACTTTCTCGGATTCCTTTTGCTGTGGTATAATTATAACAATACTTCCTAGGTCATACACAGTTCATCTAGGCATGGCAATGATCAGAGCTGTGTGTTTTGCAGGAAGCTCCTAATCATCATGTTAGCACAAACAGGAGGCATTTGTCCCACAGTGCTCCCCWATGTCCCCTCCTCCCCCAGCTGGTTCTTGAATGCTCTGGCCATGGCTCATCCTGAGGGGCAGCCTTACCAGGGCTTTGCCCAAAAGTCCATGCAAGTGCAGAACACACAGCCTGCACAGAAGCACTCTCGTGGTTTTTGACGTTTTTCTACCCTCTGCTTTCTTGGCAGGGGACTGGTAGCAAGTTGTTCATGTATTTTCCTCCCACTCTGGGGACAGTAATTTTCCTCCATGGACAATGGGGCATCTTCAGTGCATTGCCCTATCCCAGACTCTCCCCTGCTTCCCGTCAGCAAATGGAGAAAACCCCAATGCAAAGGTGCCCCTTTTCCAGGCACCCTCTCCCCAGTGTGTGTGGTGGTATGACGTCGCAGAGCGGCCGTGACGTCACGCACCCGTGACGGCGGGGTGCGGGGATGGGGTGAGCCCCAGGAAGCCCCACGGCGGGGCTGAACCGGGGCGACTGAGCCCTGGGAGGCGGAGGGGTCCTCGGGCCGCAGCAGGAACCTGTCCCCTCCGTCCCCACCGCTGCAGCGCCAAGCCAGCGGAGAAACCGCGCACCGCGCCGCGGTGTCCTCTGCAGCCCGGGAACACGGGAGGGGACGAGACCAGGGTGAAGGCAGGGGGCGGGGGTGCAACTGGTTCCGGTAGTAGACTCCGGTCCTTTGGGGTCACGCTTGAGGGGACAAGGACGGGGACAGAGAGGTGCCATGGAGYGTGGAGTCGCGGGTGGTGCGCGCACGGGGGATCCGCGCCGCTCACGTCCCGCCGGGCTCGCAGGCGCAGACGGCTGCTCCCGTTCACCCGCGGCGGTCAAATAACGTCTGAATTACATCCTTGTAAATATTGACTGTGGCCATCTTCTTCGTTTCTGCGCAGAGAACCTAAATGTTAAGCCCGGCGGGGCCGGGCTGCTGCGCCGCAGGGCTGAGCGGGGTGCGGGGCGTGTGGAGCGGCGGGGCCGAGGGAACGGGGCCACATCCGTGGGAGCGGGATGGGGACGCCCGCAGACATCGCCGGCAACTGGGCATCGGACATGTGCGGGAGCGCGCCGGCCGCGCCAAGGATGCTAAAGGCAAAGGGCTGTCTCCTGGCTTGGACTGGGGGCCAATTTATAACCTTTGGACGGGAGCGAGGGACAACACACGACATACAGAAGAAGACGGAGAAGCGTGGTGGGAGGTATTTCCTGGTATGGCATCACTAGGCGCCGGTGCTAATGAGTGGCAAAGGGCTGCGGCTGCGCCCCGTGCCCCCGACGGGGGTCTCTCACGCAGTCAGCGTGACACTAGCCTGTGTCCTGAGCCGCTTTCCCCTGGGGACTTCCACACTCAGACGGTGGACTGCCCAGCCGTGCACTGCCGTACCCTCAGATGCCCCTGGCCGGACTCCTRCCGCCCCTCCACGCACCGCCCCTCGACGCCGCTCTGCCCGGGCGGGGCCCGTGCCCTGGCCGGAGCTGCTGGGGTCCCCTCGCCGGCGGTGACACCCCCGGGGATGGGGTGCAGCGGTCCCGACAGTGTGAGTGGCTGTTCGGCGGCTGTGCCGCCGGGCGCTGGCTCTGCGCATTTGGTGGTCGTTAAAAACAATTTGTTTCCCTTCCCGTTTGGGGAGGGGGAAGGGGAAAACCATTCCGGGGGAGGGGAGGGGAGGGAAAGGGAAGGGAAAAAAGGGGGAAAAAGGAGTGAGAGAGAGAGCAAGCGAGACAGAAACACCAAACCCGACAGAAAACCCGCGCTCTGAACTATTGCGACACGGAGCGAGGAGCGCGGCGAAGGCTGGCGGCGAGGTGCGAGTGGGAGCGGGCCGGGCCGTGGGAGCGGGCCGGGCCGAGGAAGCGGACCGGGATTGGGTGGGGGGGCCGTGAGAGCGGGCCGGGCCGTGGGAGGGGCGGGCTGTCTCCCCCCCGTGGGTGGGCAGGCGGCGCCCGGTGCCTCCGCGCTGCCCCCCCGCCGGTCGCGCCGGGCGGGTCTCGGCGGTTCGGCGCGGCTGCCCGGTGACCGCTGCCGCCTCCCCGCAGCGCACAGCGAGCCCCCGCACCTCGGAGCCGGCGGCCAGCACGACGGCGGCCCCCAGCCCCCCACCATGAACACCATCGTCTTCAGCAAGCTCAGCGGCCAGGTGCTTTTCGAGGAGGACGCCAAGGAGCGGGAGCGGAGCGGCCGGTCGTACGTGGGGGTGGTGGAGGGCCCACACCACGCCGAGGTGCTGCTACCCGACAGCCCGTCCATCAAGGAGAGCCTCAGCCTGCGCAACCGGCGGACGGGGTATGCCGTGTGCTCGTCTCCGCGCCGCGCACCGGCTTCGGGGGCGGCCCTGCCTGCGCTGCCGGCGCTCCCGGCCGCCGCGTCGCCGATTTGGGGTCGCGAGATGGGTTTCTAGCTGGGTCTTTCCCTGCGCCCCCGGGTCCGTATTCTCTGGGATTCTCATTCCGCAGCCACGGTGGGAAATTCCGGCAGTAGGTGATGCCGGGGCGTCCGATCGGGCTGGAATGTGCCAGACAGAGCGCTCCCGTCCTGCTGCGCTTGACCTCCCCCTCTGCCTCCAAACGAAAACAAGCCGGGAACACCGGGGTTCTACCGGCTCGTTCGGGCCCCTCATGCAATTAAAGTCTCCAAAACGGAGGCGCCAGGCGGGACGTGTRAGACCTGGGAGACGGGGCRGCGGCGGGGCCGGWGCCCGGCGGCAGTGCCGGGGCAGCGGGGCTGAGGCGGGCGGGCAGTGCGCTGCCCCGGCACTTGTTCCGCCGTCCCCGCGGGCTCGCAGCGCGCCGAGCGAACGGGCGGGAAGCAGCTGCATTGACGATGCGTTCCCAGGAATGGGATTTAGAAAGGACTAGCGCGAATCAGGGGCTGGCTAACATGATGTTAGGATCGGGTTTGCTAAAACGGCAGCTGAGAGTAAGCCGCCCGAAGCTGGATTTTTTTGGAGGGTCTTTGGGTCTTTTTTGGTTTGTTGTGTTTTGGGGTTAGGTTTTTTTTTTTTTTTTTTTTTGGTTTTTTTTTTTTTTTTTTTTTTTTTTTTGATACTGGAACAGGTGAAATAGAAGGTGGTGAGAGGACGTGAGAGCTCCGGCGTGTTGTGAGCCGTAGCTCGGAGGGTTGAACAGGCGAGCGCTGACCAGGCATTTCGGGTCAGTGTTACAAAGTAAAGATCGAGGAGCACTGTCAGGCGGCTGAGAACGCGAGGAGTCCTGGGGAGCTGCTTGTACTGAGAATTTCCACCTTAGCGATTGCATCAGCTCGCAGCTTTAGCGGCGGTGCTGGCCGAGAGGAYGCAGGTGTGTGTCACCGATGTGTTATTGCAGCCGATCGCGGCGGAGCGGGGCCGCCGCGGGAGCCCCGGGCGAGGCAGCGGCGCGGTTCGGCCCGGCCCGGCCCCGCACRGCCCCGTGGCGCCCTCTGCCGCCGCCGCCGGCCCCAACCGGCCTCTGAGATTTCCTTAGGATTTCTCCAATTTTGTTCACTCACTTTTTATTGTAGGCCTTTATTTACAAAGGGACACCTTTACTTTTTTTGTTGGTTGTTTTTGAAACGGAACCCGGGTTTCGTGCCCCCGACATCCGCGGCTTTGCGGGCAGCCTCGCGTCGCTGCCGGCGGCGCTGGGAGCGGCACGCCGGCTCCTCCAAGAGCAGCGCTCGGCGCCGGCTCCGAGGAACGAAATGATCCAGGAGCTGCTCGGTGCCGCGGCTATCTCTGAGTATCAGCGGGAAATAAACGCGGGGGGTCAAATCAGGCTGGGCTGACCCCGGGGCAGAGCGCACCGCAGCCGCGGGATGCGCGGCCGGCCGTGCGAGCTGTGGCCTGACGGCGCTGGAAAGCCCCTCTGCGAACGGCCTGGCCACGCCGCCTGTCAGGTGCCGAGCACGGAAAACATCGGACACTCGCACCGGCGGAGCCCTGGCYCCGCTGAAATCCCCGCGGGGAAGCCGCCCGGGCCCGCCGCATTATCGCGGCCATTCACCGGCTYTGAGTCCGCTCGCCCTGACCTTCCACAGGGAGTTGGGGGAGCTGGTGGCATCACCTTTCTCTTGAGCCCGAGAGCTGCGGCTGTAGAAAGTCCCCGAACACCCCGCGAGGCCGGGGCTCGGCTCCTCCGGGCCGGGCACACCCCGGGGCTGGGTCCGCTCTCGGACAGGGCGCACCTTCCGCAGCCGCGCAGGGAAACCCGGGGCCAGGCGGGAGGAGCGGGCAGGGTCCGGGGCCGGGAGCGAGCAGCGGGCGGGTGTCCCGGTGCTCCGGTCCTCAGCGCCCCTTCTCCGCGGCAGGGCGCGGCAGAGCGGCGGGAAGGTRCGGCACAAGCGGCAGGCGCTGCAGGACATGGCGCGGCCGCTCAAGCAGTGGCTCTACAAGCACCGCGACAACCCATACCCCACCAAGACGGAGAAGATTCTGCTGGCCCTCGGCTCCCAGATGACCCTGGTGCAGGTAAGGAAGGGAACCCCTCACCACCACCTTTAAACGCCGCTCTGAGGCTTTTCGTGGACGGGAGGGATGGGGACAGCATTCGCCAAACTCCTCTGTGAGCTGAGCAAAGGACGGTGCTGGGTATTCGGGAGTATCAGTGCAGTCAGCAAGACCAGGGATTGTGTGCACATCCTTCTCTCATTCTCTGGGCTCCTCCACCCCAGCAGGACTGTCTCTCTCAAACAAGAATTACCACATCTGAGCTATCATAGATGGAGGAGTGCTAAAGATAATCAGCAAAAAGTGCGTGCTTGCTCTCCTAGGAATAGATGCCCTCATCCTTTCATCTCATTCATAAATACTCTGAAAATATTTTTGCTTAGTCTTAAAAAATTCTCAATTAAAAAAATATCAGTCATGGGAGATTTCAGCACAGAATAGGAATTGTTGAGGAAATTGCAGGGASCTACTCTTTCCTTTTGAAGTGGGGCTAGAATGGAAACTGTTCTATTGTTCTGGTAATAATTGTCATCACCTGTTGCACAGATATTGGCATTACCCTACACATTGTGTGCATTGGCTGAGCACATACTGACTGCACTTCATAGTCTTGCAAGAATTATCATTGTAATGTAATTAGACACGGGGAGTAATTGTTTTGCTGTCAGGTAATATTCCCCTGAAGTGACTGGCAGTTGTCTTGCCATAAGAGGCATAAAGTTTGCTGCAAACGTTTATAAATCTCACTTCTTTGTTCTCTTTGCCATCTGGCACTCTACTGAAATGTGTGGTTAAATGCTATCAGTTGCTGAGTGATGCTATCTCAGGTCTGGATGCTACAAAGATTTACGCATTGTGAATAATCTAATTTCCTTACTGCAAGCTATTGCTAGGTGCGTAAAATGAAACCCATGTGTTTGCAGGACTGGGTCCTCATCACTCTGCCGAACACATTATGTGTCACTTTGCAAAGGACACAAATAGATCAAAGTAACCTAAAGGATAAAAAAAAAGCAGGTGGTAATTCAGCTTTATTATTTTGAGTGCACCTTCAAAAAAAGCCTGTGCTATGAACTTCAATTCTAGTAATGGCAAAATGGGAAATTTTTACACTTCAGTACCTCACTATGAAACTTACACTAGGAAAAACACTATAGGTTTAACAAAAATAATATTAATATCTCAGAAAATGCCAGTTATAACTGGAAGATATTGTTAAAACAACTTCTCTTTTATAAAATRTACATGAAAAGTTTAAACTATGAATTACATAAACACCATCCCTTCAATGGCACAATTCAGTAGGAGTACTTTATTGGACTATGGCTCTCAGAATATCCCTGCATATTTACATGAGATTTAAAACATACATCCAGAATATGTGTTGGGACACTTTCACACTGATGACATCTTGAGGAGTTCCGCCAATCTTTTAAAAATGCCTCAGTATGAACAGGGTACAGAAAAAAACTGGTGGGTTTTTGCAGAATTTCTCTCGTGGCAGCTTTGATAAATGCTGATGGGGATAAGCTGTGTTAGCCTTTATAAAAGCATCAAGTGAGCCACGGCCACTACTCCATAGAGTTTTATGATCTATGTAAGGTGCAGAATAAAATTAAAAAGAATCAAGGAGGGCTGCATTTAGCTCTGTCAGACTGCTGTGACTCTAGTGGATTTACGCTGAAACTGAATTTGACCAGTTTTGTTTCTATGAACTGTAATGTTTGAAAGAACTGTGCAAACAGGCACATCTATCTTCATTTACAGAAGCACACCATCAAAGAGAAATCTCAGGTGTTTTGTCCATCATTTGTGTGCAGTGGTCTTTTAATCCAGGACTGTAATAGCATCTGGATGAGATGTAAATACATATGTCTGGCACCAGCAGTAATTCCTGAGCCTCAAAGAATTAAACAATACACACCCCATACCTACTTTTTGGATGCCCAAAAAGACCGAGATTGTAATCCAGTTCAAATTTTTTGTTCTCTAAGAGTGAGAGAGAGCACGTGAGGCTGTGGTCTCAGTGACACTGGGTGCATCTGATATAGCTTTCCTGAGGGCTGTGCTCTTCCAGACAAGTGGCATAACCAAGAGCAGGTTTGGGACTTTGCTTCGGTGTCTGTTGGAAAGCTTTGCTTCTGTCCCAGGAGAAGCGTTTTGCAAAAGCATCAGATGAGGTTGCCTACAAATTGTTTTTCTAATCTAGTAATATTGTTGGACGTCATTAGAGAACCAGGAATCAGTGTATGATGTTTCCTCTGGGTTAAACGCCTTCACGTTTGCTGACCTGTCTCATATTTCCTACGCTTTTTACATTTTTCAGTGCTGTCCCGTGGTGTTTGCTCCCACAGCTTTCCACTCTTGTGGAGGCTGTTGTCTGCTGACAGCTGCTGCGTCTTCCCAGCATCCCTCATGTGCTGACATCTTGTCGTCACAAGCCCTAGGAAAGGCAAAAGATACTGTTGAATATCGTTTTGAGTTTCTGCCAAAATGCCATTTAGTGAATGAATGGCTGGGGTTTTTTTTTGTTTTTCACCTGACTGATAACCTTGGAAAAGATCTTCAGCAGGTGTCTGGAAGATGATGTTGGTCACAGATATATTGATAATTCAGATGTAACTCTTCTTCCTGTGCTTTTCTTTAATCTAATGAACCTTGTTCCAACATGTACCATCTCTCCAAAGCTCTTTCAGGACCACGGTGTAGATAAAACCAATTCTGTTGTGAGACAGAGGTGAACATCTGGTCCRGTTTTATACTTTTGTTATTAGGAGAACCTAATGATGTGCAGATACTAATAACTTTTGTTATTGCTATCTGCATGTCAAATCTTCCACAACTTTATTTTCRCTAGTTTTGGTATCACTCAGTTTACTGATTTTAAATTAATTTATTCTACTTCACTAATACTTTGTCCTATGCCCCTGTTCTTGGGTGCAKTGGGACAGCAAGGGGACTATTCCAGATGCAAGTCCAACTGCGCTGCTGAAAAAAAGTCAGACTCTTTCAAGGAGGTAGGATTTTGCAGGAATCATAAATCATCTTGTTTCTTAAATAGTAGTAGCAAAACCTGGGGCAAATTCTGGGCTGACTTACTCCTGTGCAGGCCAAAAAGGTCTTTGGGAGTCCTCAAGGCAAATGTTATTGCAGATTTCAGTCCAACAGTCCAAAGTTTTCTACTTCCMCAACTGCCAAAGCAGGAAACCAAAAAAGCAATATAGTTTGAAAAGGCATTTTATATTTTAGTCCAATTAGATTCCAATTCAGAATCCAATAATTTGTCCTATTAATATGCTATATTTTCATTYGTATTATTGCCACAGTGCTTGATATATTTTATTTTAAATTTTGGTTTAGATTTTCTTGTGAAATAAAAAAGAAAAATGGCTGTATATTCCTTCCAGAAAGAAATATGAATGTGTGTATTGTTGAAAAGAAGGTTTTTTCAATACAAGGATTAGTATATCAGTCATGTGCTGCTATGGATTTAATAGTATTCAGATTTATAAAGGCGTATCTGGATTACTGGAGGAGGAGAATCGCTTGATGTCTGTTCCCTTTCTGAAAGTTTGGCCACTCTTAAGCACTGAAGCAGAACAAATTACAATAAAATTGAAGATGTGTCTTCAGAAGTAAAGCCAGAGGGTCAATATTTCATGATGCTGATATAAGTACCTGATGCTCTTAGGGAACAACTGAACTGCTGTAAAAAATGAATGCTGGAAAGCACATCTATTATCGYTCCCGGTGGATTTTGTCTTTTTACTTCTCAAAGAACTACAGGATTGTTACTTTACAAGAATAGTGAGTTTCATCATCTGTTTTTTCAAGATACTTAGTTCTTGGGAGGTTTATGTGACAAAAATTTTCCCACTGGCTTTGATCTAATTCTTTTTTTAATCATTTTTGAACATCACAGTAGTGCAGCTTGGGACCATGGGAGAAGTTGAATGTTTTTGGCAGCTTGGGTTGTTTCTTTCTGTAATGGTTTAGGTAAGTGTGTAGCAAACTGGCAYTCTGTGAGTGCGATTTACAGCAGCAGGAACTCTGTAGGGTTTTTAAACTCTCAGGATTTTTAAAGACCACATGGATAGACAAAGTAGCATTTGGGGCTGGTTGAAATGAGTGGTACAACTGCTGTCTTTGGAAGAGAGAGGTGGTGGCTGGAGGTCAGGGTGACGGTGCTGACTGGTACAACCTGTGGCCATGCAGCCTCTTCCAGTGCACACCCCCTGAGGTTCAGTCCAAGACTGAAGCATGAGAGAGGTGTTGAATCTCATGATGTCTTAGAAATTAGAATGTTCCAGCAACATGCACTAGTGCCCAGAAGCAAGAAATCACCCAGAGATTGACACATAGATGAAGCCTAAAAATCTCTTAAACGGATTTGACTAACTTCCTTCCTCCCAAGGCTTTAGTGGGCCTTATTGTAATTGGATAAGAGTTTTTAGAGTGAATTTGCTGCTTGATGCTTTAGTAGAAGGTTTCTCTTCTAAAAGCTGACTTGAAGTTCTTTCAGATAAAGATAGTCATTTAGGTTGGAAAAGACCTTTATAACCATCAGGTCCAGCCATTGATCCAGCACTGCCAAGTCCACTGCTAAACCATGTCCCTAAGACCCACATCTACATTTCTTTTAAATACTTCCAGGGATAGTGACTCAASCACAGTGACTTCCCTGAACAGCCTGTTCCAATGCCTGGCAATCCTTTCTGTAAAGAAATTTTTCCTTATGTCCAATATAATCCTTCCCTGATTGAACTTGAGGCCTTTTCCTCTTGTCCTGTCTCTTGCCACTTGGGAGAACAGTCTGATCTCCCATCCTTTCAGGCAGTTCTAAARAGCAATAACATTTTCCCCGAGCCTCCTTTTCTCCAGGCTAAACATCCCCAACTCCCTCAGCTTCTCCTCATCAGACTTGTGCTCCAGATTCTCCCCACCTCTACTGTCCTTCTCTAGACCTTCTCCAGCACATGGAGAAGCACAATGTCCTTCCTGGATTGAGGGGCCCAGAACTGGACACAGCACTCGAGCTGTGGCCTCACCAGTGCTGTGTACAAGAGTGTGATCACTGCACTGGTCCTGCTGGCCACATGTTGCAGTACAGTTCTTAAAATTATTAGAAATGCCTCTGCCCAAATTAAGGTGCAAATGAGACCATATGYCRAAYGATTCCTGTCTCTGACACCACACTGGACAGTTTTTTGCCCAGCAAAGAGCACACTTGTCCAAGCCAMGGGTAGCCMGTTTCTCCAGGAGATGCTGTGGGAAGTTGTGTCAAAGGTTTTACTGATGTCCAGGAAGACACATCCACAGCCTTTCCCTCATCTATTAAGTAGGTCACCCTGTCACAGAAGATSAGGCTGGTAAAGCTGGACCTGCCTTTCACAAATCCTTGCTGGCTGGRCCTGATTGCCTGATTGTTCTGTACGTGCTGTGTGATGGCACTGAAAATCATCTGCTCCAGAAAGAACATGATGACAAGGTGCAATATATTTATCTCATTATGAAATAATGATCAAATACTACTACTCCCTTCTCTCATAGCAGAAGACTTAAAATATGACTCATCTTTTCATRTTGATATGCAGAAAGCAAAGCAATGGCATGGGAAGAATGAGCCCAAAATATACTGAGTACCATGCAGAAATCACTCCTGCTAAATTTAATTGCTTTTATGTATGAATCACACTAATACTACCCTATCTTTCTTTTCTGTAAATGGCACTTCACTGATGAAAAATTTCAGTATGTAATAAAATGAKGCATAATGAAATCTTTCTTGTGAGAGGTTGGAAAGCTGTCAGTTTGGTAAAATGTGGCAGTAACTGCAATCCTGTTCATTGGGACCCTGGATTGATCTATCTCTGCTGTTAAATAGTTGATTTCAGAATTACATTGTCATGCAGCAGGTGACTGCTGCTTCAGCTGAGTAGTCTGGAGTGAGTTTGCTAACAGCATTAGAAAGGGCACGGATTCCAGCCCACCCTATCTCTTCTACTATAAAAATTGCTGTGTCAATATAGTGATTATAACCAAGTAGCCTCGGATGAGAATGAAAATTACTTACTCTGCCAGCTACACTTTTGGTTTTCTAACCTGTCACAGTAAACTACATGGCTTRTATATGTTTGGCATCTGAGCACTGATCCATTCCTCATTGTATTTTCAGTGGAACCCTGTTTCATGTAAATGTGATTTTAATTAAAATCAAAGTAACAGGCATAAGGCACTACTGCTAAGTTCTACCTGGGACTCTGAACTGAAGCTTTGCTTTTTCTTTAGGCAGATAATGTTTCTTTTTCTCATAATCACCTTAGAAGGGGTTATTGATCCAGAATAATTAGAGAGATACTTCTGTGTGATTTATACAGTAACCTCAGCTACGACAGAGAGTTGACAAAACTAGGGCCAAAATCCTGCACTAAGGTCTACAGTCTGGCTCTCTGTTAGGTGGGGCAGCATGTATTGATAAAACAGGTATGAACTTGCTTTGCCTGTTGATGTAAATTAAATTGTATGATTGTTCTCTGCTCAGAATATGACAACAGTAGTCTCTGGCATCCTCTGTGTGCATACTCACAACACAAAGATGTGAGTGGGGCTGCAGGCTCCTAAAATCCTTTACATTCTCCTTTGCAAGTAATGTTGCCCTGTCTGCTTCTTGCAGAGGTCATGCCAAAATGCACTTATTCCTGCAAGGGGTAAATTGCTCTTTTAAGACCTTATTGATCATTARACAAATGCTCTTAGAATGTAGGTTGCTTGCCTCTGCTCTTGCTCATAGTAAAGTTACAGTTGTCAGTATTTTCTMTTTTATATCTTTTTAGTTGCAGTAGAATCAAGGCCAGCATTTTCTCAGGTGTGCTTTCATGCAAAGTCACTGCAAGTACATGCATCCCACGTGGTGGTTTAATTAGCACTGTTGGCACAGAAGGATAGTCTGTTCCCTTTTGCTCATTCAGTGCCTAAAACAGTGTGAGATTCTTGTGTTTGAGCCTGACTTTGTGGATGAGTCTGTATGCTAGAAGGATACCAACACATATCCATTTTGATGTGTCGCACTCTACAAGATGCTTTGCAGCTGGGAAGGAAGGCAAAGACTATTATTTAGTAGTCACCTTGTGAGGAGTCTGCATCTTCGMCAGTTTTTAGGGTGTCCAGAACAGAAAGAGTTTGTAAAATCTGCTRCCCTGTAGAGCAAATGGTTGATTTCTGCAGTGAGTCAAAGCACGCTGTACTCTGTGTAAGACTTTCCTGATGCCCACGGCTTGTCAGACGAAGAGTACTGTCAAAGTAGAAGGAAAAATTTGGGCTTTTATATACAAATTCAGAATGTCATTTTCTATTCAACAGCCTTATTGTAGCCTATATAAACATCAAAGGAAATTCCTGAATATTAGCTATTAGTTTTAATTTAGGAAGTTGRTAATATATTGAAGGTTCATATTGAAAGTTCAGGGCTTTATCATTAAAATAAAAATTTTAAAAAAAGATGAATATGAAACTAGTATTTGAGACACCGTAATTGAAACCTTGTGATAATGTGGTTTTGCTGATATTTGGGAGGGGTGGAAAGCCTGAACCTGCCTCCTTGTATGAGGTTCCTGCTCTGCTCAGTGATAATTTCATGGACTTCTGATCATATTTCTCTTGTTTGCCTTGAAGCATACATAAATCTCTTGAWAGCTCTATGGATTTGTTTATTTGTGTAATTTTCAAGGGAAACTAATGCACTCATTTGTATGCAGGTATCAAACTGGTTTGCCAATGCAAGGCGCCGCCTGAAGAACACTGTCAGGCAACCAGATCTGAGCTGGGCTTTACGAATAAAACTGTACAACAAATATGTTCAGGGAAATGCTGAGCGACTCAGCGTGAGCAGYGATGACTCATGCTCTGAAGGTTTGTTGATGCTCTTTTATCAATTTTAAACTGATTAAAGTATATTTAGAAAGTATTAGATACCCTAAGTTAGCTGTAGTTTTTARTCACAAAATACCCTCAGTGGATCTGCCTTAATTTTTTTTGTGAATTAGGTATCTTTTTTGGTTCCAAATCAGTATGCAACCTTGCAAAGCAGGATTTTGTAAGTTGTTCAAGGGGACAATCTGGTTGCATGTTATTGTATTTCATTGTTACTAGAAAGAGAATTGTTAGTTCATTACATTCTACAAGCCTATTCCTTTAATCTGCATTAAAGGAATCTGCATTAATTAATTAATGCTGATTATTCTGCTTTAATCTGCATTAAAGGAAAATAATTCATTGGTAAAAAGAACTGAGGAATCTCTTGATTGTTATTTCCTTGATGGAGGGGCTATAGCAATATACATCATTAACAGAAGAATCTGATTAACTTCAGTGGAGCTTATTAGAYGGTAAACTGAATATTACTGTTATTTATATCATGTATTTTGCTAGCAACTGTTTTMTATAAAGAATGCACTGCAATTCTCTTTCTTACTCAAATTAACAAATGAAAGATTTTTTTTAGAGGTCCATGTGTTTTTAATAGAACACTTTTATTAATTCTGTCTGTGGGTRCCTTTTTTAAACAGTTGTGACATGGAGATTTAATGACAGGAACAAGTGCTACAGAACATTGTCAGAACTCTGTATGTGAATTTTTAGAAGAGCATGTCTCAATTTGTACTCAATTTCAAATATCTTTGTTCTAATTTCAGACTGTACTCACATTTCCTGAAAAATGTGAGAATGTACTCACATTTCTACTCACTTCCCTTGAAAAGATTGCTTGCGGAACAATTAAAAGAGTACAGTTTAAGCAAATGCACCTAAATATGCTGTGGTATTCAGGCAAACCAAATTTCAAGTTATGATAGTAAAAATGCAGCTTATTCACACAGCTTTCAAAATACTTATCATTGAGTTAGGGCACTTCTCAGTTTTTTTCTACCTGATCTGTGTTACTCACAAACAAATTAGGCTCAAAGACTGTTTTCTATAGCAAATTAATTTAGAATAGCTGGAACATCTGAGAACAATGGGAACTACTATGAGCAGTGTGTGAACAGAAGAAAATGAAAATCAGWGTCTAATGCTGAAGTTACTGTCTAGTTTTAGTTATATTTACCACAATTCAAAACATGTAGAGAAAGCCTCATGTTAAATATTAGGTACTCAATATATTACTGTATCTTTGTTCTTTCCTTTTCAGATGGAGAAAATCCTCCAAGAAACCATATGAATGAAGGGGGATATAACAAACCAGTTCATCACACTGTGATTAAAACTGAAAGTTCAGTAATAAAAACAGGAGTGAGACCAGAAACAAGTGCCAATGAGGATTATGTGTCACCCCCCAAATACAAAAGCAGCTTACTGAATCGTTACCTAAATGACTCATTGAGACATGTCATGGCTACTAACGCAGCTATGATGGAAAAAACAAGGCAAAGGAATCATTCCGGTTCATTTAGTTCCAATGAATTTGAGGAGGAACTGGTGTCTCCATCATCATCAGAGACAGAAGGCAATTTTGTCTATCGGACAGGTAAGGGATAATTTTCTGCCTGGTTTCTATTACAGACAGCTTCAGTAGACAGTGTTTCCTGCAATAAGTGTCACCTGATGATGTCTTTTATGAGACTGGGTAACTTCTGTCCATCYTCTCATATGACAGCAGAAAATTCCTGTCCGTCTTCTTGCATGAGAGTAGATTAATCCTGTCCATCCTCTCATATCAGAGTAGATAAATCCTGTCCATCTTTTCATTTTCTGGACATGTTCTGCCTGCAATGTTACAGTTAAGTGCTGTTATTGACCACTAATGAAGCTGGTTTGCTTTTGAAATGGAGCAATGGGGATAATTTTTGAAATTACAGAGGCCACTTTTTGTCAGCACTAAGGCAGCAGAAAACTCTTGAGCATTCTATTACAGTAAGGGAGGWCTAGAGGAAGACTGAAGTACTCCATGGCCCCTGGAGCTAGGAGAAGGAGGAGGAGGGCTTTGAAATTTTGGGATGGCTGTTTGTGACATGAACACCTTCTCCTGTTGTACAACACCTTTTCTGTCCTCAGAGTCTCTTGTCCACTATGTGACCCTTTGGTRCTCATGCATCTCTTAGGAATACAGGCATTAGAGTGGACTAATTTCTGCATCACCCTCCAGATACAGTGCACTGAGCTAAGGGGTCACAGACTTGGCCATTAAATATCTTGTCTTACTGATTTTTGAAGGRTTACACATAGTTTGTTATTTTAATCTTATCCATAAAACCAAAAAAKCCTGATGTAATATCATTCATTGTGTTACCAGTCAGAGGAAGACACATGGGACTGCTCGGTTCATGCTGGTAAATTGCTATAAATCAGGGCAAGATCAGCACTTGCTCCAGTCCATGTGAGGCAGGGGATGCTGGAAGGCTCCTCTTGTGAAACTACTTCTGTATTTCTTTGGGGTAGAAGGCAAAAAAAAATTCATTTTGAAAAAAAATGAAGTGTGGCTGCCAAATCTCTGAAGGTCTACACCAGTATCTCAGGGTTTCCATCCATTGCAGCAGCCCCATGCGTTGTCCTGGGCCTTTCTTGGCACTTATTCTGCCAGGGACCACCCTTAGGGCAGCATCACTTTAGGGATGGATATTGCTGAAAAGTGGTGGAGGATTTTGCAGTAAAGTTAATACAGATTTAGATTTTCTACTTGGTTCCCCTTGGTTTCCCTGGCAGGCAGGTTCAAGTGCCTTCACAGCCTCCCAAGTTTGCAGCCTTTGCTCTCTCTTTTCTGACATATTTCTTCTGATTTTTTTTTTTTTTTTGTCCACGTGGAGGGCCCACAAGGGTGAGTTCCATGGTGGGGATTGGGAGGATGTTTGTGTGTGCAGGTTGTTGGGAATGACTGAGGAGCGAGTGGGGGCCCTTAGAGAAATGAGATCTGGTGGAGAGAAGAATAGTGTGTGTACAATTAATAAGTTTCAAAATTTACTCTGTCCGTTAATTTTTTTTCTCAACATACCAAATGCATTTGGTCTGCATTACAAGTGTATTGTCTGCCAAGTTTTATTTTTAAATGAAAAGTTACTCAAGAACAGATGCAGCAGCTCAGATATGTAAACTTCTGTTTTTCTGCACTTTATACCATAACCTAAAAATGGACAAAATGACATTTTAAAATTTGTAATTGATTTGCTACTKGGTTAAGTTTTTCTTGACAAGTCTCAAGCTGCACTGAAAAATATGGTCATTAATGTGAAGGCTGTGAGAGGCACACTGTAACTGTGTAAATTCACCAGCTGTGCTGGAATGACTAAAAACTAGTATATTTGTCCTTAAAGTTCATAAGTGACATTCCTGGAAYGCCTCTTGAGATCGTATTTGAGTCAGTTCCTAAATATCTTCCTTAACCAGCAGCTCTCAAAATATAGTTTTATTCTTTTTGCAGTTTAAAAGCAGACAAGGAGTATATAGAAAGAAAAAAACATCATGTATATGCATGATATTTTTYGCTATACCATTGCTATATGTGTGTGAACATTCAGGAAATATAGATACAAATGGGCTTTTTTTTCAGCTATAAAATTAGAGTCCCATTAATGATTTTCTGATTATGTTATACAAGAATTAAGCTTTTCATGAACAATGCAGGTATTTTCAAGTTACTGTCGATTTATAAAACTTATCTTCAAATAGATTAAATTACCCTCATGATTGTTAGGTAGGGAGAGATAACTAAGATAGATTTACTTTTTTATGGGTTTTTTTTTTTGTAATTTGAATACCTGGGTTGGTAGTTCTCAGTGCAGTTGTGTACCAGACCTGTATCTGTGTTTTTTTTTTTTTTTTTGTAATTTGAATACCTGGGTTGGTAGTTCTCAGTGCAGTTGTGTACCAGACCTGTATCTGTGTTCTCAAAAATAACTAATACATTTTGGTTAAGCAAATAACAGGGGAGGGCTGACTGTACCACTCTTGCCCTCCTGAAAGCAGCAAATGTATTTGTAACTGAGATGTCACCACTTACAAGGAGCTCCCCACTGCAATGTTTTGTAGAGCAAAACAACTGATTTTTAACACAAAGGASCTGTTGCAGGATTGTGAAGTCCCTACTAGATGTTTTCATTTATGAAGATATTTTAAGCASTATTTCAAAAAGCACAGAGTGAGAACTGATTAATGTTTTATTTTTAAGAAATGTTTGGCAAGACTGTGCCTCTAAGGACAGGCAGTCACTGGAGTTTAAACTAATTCTTCCTTGTGCTTCCCTGGAAAGGTAACTTTTCGTAGCAGATCATGAGTAAGAAAGCTTACTCACCCTGTCTGGTTCTGATTATGGGCTGGACCCTGATTTCAGGTACATCAGTGTGTCTGGAGCTGCTTTGTTTGCCCAGCGCCCGAGGTCAGACTGGCCACGTGTGTCTCAACAGCCTGCGCCAAATTAACGGCGTACGAGTGCAGCGTCCAATAACAAAAACAAGAAATTGCAGTTTAAAGTTTATAAGGAAAACGGGTTGTGGAGTTTCCCATTTCAGTCATTAACATGCTTATAAACACGGGACCATATGCTACTCCAGCTTCATGCAACTGGGAAATCCCACATAAAGATCAAGGACAGGCTGTGTGACTGGCTGTCGGCAGAGCAGCCTCGTTTTATACCTAAACACAATTAGTGTGAGTTCATGGGGAGCCGTCTCAGTGCTGCACAGGAGCAGCAGAGCCCGAGTTGGAGCTCTCGCAGGTGCAGTGCCCTCAGTGCCATTTCCCCAAAYCTGGGGAGCCAGGGATCTGCGGGGGGAGGCTGCACGGGTGGGTGGTGCGGGAGGATGGAGCAGCTGGAAAAGAGGGTGGCCATCCTCTGGTCTGTCACAGGTTTCTCTAAGTCTTTCTGTTGTAAGCTGATATTTTAAGTGTATACCATGAAATACACAAGTGTGTTCACTTAAAGCAGGAAATTTCGGTTYGGATTAATCCTGGTGCGGGTATAATATATAAATATATATAATTGATCAAACATGCATCCTTAACTGGTGACTGAAAGGCTTGGTGCAGTGAGTGTTTTTGTTTAGTTAAAAACCCGTGCTGGAGAACTGGTTATTACGAACTCTTTGGCATGCTGTCACTCACAGCAGGTTCTCTGTGTGACAGGAATAACTGAAACCAGRCTTGTCTACCTGTATTTATTGTACAAATGCATGCAGAAGCAACAGTCTTGACTGCAACAAGGGCTCCAGGAATCTACAACGAAAAGATCTAATAATGTTTATAGTGAGGCTGAACATAAATCTAAAGAGGCAACGTCAGTCTTTGGTTTACGGATCACTAAAATGCTGAGTTTTCTGTAATCACGCTGCAGCACTCCCTGAGTACCCTATTGTCAGTCACCTGCGGAAACAAAATGTTCTGCATCGTTATAGCACAAGGAAATGAAAATTCACAGCTTTCTGGGATATTGTTGTGTAGTGAAGGACAGCAAAAAATTGTTGTGTAGTGAAGGAAAGCAAAAATTAAGAGAAAAAGAGACGAAACGGCAGGACACGGAGTCCTTTTTCTGTAGACAGATTTTTCATTGATTTCACTTTATATGTTATTCAGTGCAGTAGAAAAGCCAGAACAAATAAAAACAGTGAGGAAACTAAAGACTTGCAGGCCTGGAAAAGAGGACGGCTTTAAACAGACGCTTGAATGACTGGCTGATTTTTGAAGATGTTTGATCTCTATTTTTASACATTTATACTCAGGAGTGTGCTCTGTTTCTGATGTTTTCATTACTACTGCCTTTTTCTTTCCTCTTGCCTTCCTTCCTTTCTTTCCTTTGGTTCCTGCAAAGTTGGTGATTTATAAAGCATGATCCTGGGTCGTTTATTGCAGCACACTGAGTGCTTCTGATGAGATCCTCGGCACACTGAAGGATCAGGCCCAAATTCCTACAAAGCCCTTAAATGTAAGGGTGTAGCCGTGCRCATGAGTACTACAGAGAGACACACAAGCTGCAGAGCACTGCTGTGATTTTGTGTGGTCCTTGCCAACTTTTCCTCACAATTTAACATTTTTAGAAATTAACGTGTAATTTTAAAATGGGCCATAAAATTTGAAAGCATAATACGAACACAATGGAACCTGTTTTCAGAAACAACTCAAGGGACCCACAAAAACCACTCGTAGCAGTGATTTTTTGCAAGTTCAATCTAAATGGTGGTAGAGACCTTGGGGATACTTTGAAATAAATGGTAGCCTGGGAGAGCTGAAGGAGGTCTTTTTTGCAGATCCTAATGTCATCCAGAAGTGAAATGTAAAAGATGAATGTCAAGTACAGTATTAAATGCACACAGCAGCTTAACTGCAATTTGAAGGTTACACGGTTAAGATTGTATTATTTCTGCAGGAATTTTATTATTACATTACCTGATTCGTCAACACTAAAATAGCATGGAATTGAGAACTGAGGAGAAGATTGTGTTTAATTTACTGTTCTGTTGGTTTTTTTTGGGTTTTTTTTTTTTTTCTAAAGAAAGAATAAAAGGAAATGGCTCCACTACATGGGAAGCACCAGGTTTAATATAGCAGATGTGATAGCCCCGAACTGAGAACTTTAAAGATCCCACCCATTTGCTGCTAGTTTGGTTCACTTTTTGCATTCCTTTCAGTTCAAACACCAAAAATCAAATAAGCTGKTTTTTAAAATTCTCTTTAGTTTCTTGGTTTCTCRGKACCTGAATTGCAAGGGGAATGGATYGGGATTATTTCCACATGACCCTGAAGTATTTATTAAAATGGAATCTCTTTTGTGGGAAGGTAGCAGTTCCAACATCTCTCAGGTAGGGGAAYGGAGGAAGTGAGCACTGGGTGGGCTGGGAACAGCAGCAGCTGGGGGCAGAGCACTGTCCCAAAAGCCTGGGCTCCCAGGGACTGCCCGCCAGCAAGGAAGAGCTTTGCCTGRAGCCAGCCCTGCTGGGAGGGGAAGCAGCACTCCCGGCAATGTCAGCTTTCCTGTGCCACTTTTCTTTCTCCACTCCCTTCTTCTAGTGGTTAGTTTTATTGGAAAGGAGAGTATTTGTTTTCTCACAGGTGCTGGCTGCAAAATAATCCGTTTTCAGATGYGAAAGGTTAGGAATGCTTAAGGCTTCTTTTCCCCCTTTAACCCAAAATAYTAAAGATTTCAGAGACTGGGCTCTGTGTAGGTAAGATGTGCTTCAGATAGCAGCATATTTGTGCATAATCTATAATTCAAGTATAATTGCTGTGGGGACCCCACTGAGCAAAGGGGGACTGTGGGCATGTCTTCTGGTTTTGCTTCTGTTGATGTCTTGGCGAATTTTCCAATGCTTCAGTAAAAACTGTCTTGAGCCAGTTGTTTGGCTGCAGAGGATTTTCTTCAAATCAGCTTGCTTCAGAGCAGAACATGTCAGGACTCCTGATAGCTTTATCATTGTAGAGAATTAGATGTTCTTGCATGRATAATTTGAAATGGAAAAGATTACAACATCTGACCGAAATACCAGAGACACCAAAAAAAATCAGGGCCCCAGCCATGTTTCCATGGCCACAAGTTGTCGCTGCCCATGCCGGTGCAGCAAGCCCGCCTTTGTTTCTCCAAGACCATTAAAATTTTCCCCATGCAAATATTCACAGCAGTGGCCAAAAAAGCATCAGACCCCTGTGCTTGCCCAAGACCTCTCTCAGACACAGCAGGAAAAATGCGTGGTGCTGTCACCAATCTCTAACAACTATAAATTTTAATACTCCTCTTTAGAGTTAGTCAATGCTCCAGRCCTCAACAAGGGCTGTTACCTGGCAAGCCTTAGGCCTCGCTTATTCAGTGAAGGTGTTTTCAAAGAGAAAAAATTATTTATCCCCATTTTCCCATTGTTCCAAATGTCTTTAGAATTATGATTGGTCTTAAAACCTGGGGCCAGCCAAAACGTGAATGTTTCAGGAAATTATGTGCATGGAAAAGCACATAGTCATAAATCAGACTGTTTTCCAGTTTTAGCTGTAGACTGCATGGTTAGTAATGAATATAATGGGGAAATTAGTTAGAAAATTAGCAGTTAATTTAAGGATATTTAAAGAGTGTGTGAAACTACRGCTTGGAAAAGCTCATTTAGTGAAATRRATGTGATTCCTTCTCCCTTCGTCTGCCCTAGCAGGATTTTCCTCAGTAGCCAAATTTGTGTGGAGATTTCTCGCAGCAGAAAGGCCAGGCTCCTGTGCTGCCTTGCYGCTGCTTCTGCCCTGATTCAGGAGTCCCTGAGCCTTGCAAACATCAGCTAGCTGCAGCCATTGCTGCAAAATGAAACACTGCATGTGGTACAGAAAGAAATACTGCTCAGAGAGGAGAGCAGAGTGGGGCTCGGGGGAGATTAGGAGACGAGGGATGGAGCAGTATGACTGCCAGGGATGGAGCAGACAGCACCAGGCAGGAGCAATGGTTTGCATCCTGAGGGATGTCTCTGTAGCCTGGCTGCCTCACGCTGCCTCGGTGTGCACACAGAGCGGCCCTGGCAGTGTGGCTGTCCCCTGCCATGCTTCTGAAGGCACAAGTTCCTTTGTATCTGCTCTGTCCCCTACCCAGGAAACCCAGCAGCAACATATGAGTGTAGCTSTTTGTGCCAAAGAGGAGATGTAGGCCAACGAACTTGCAAAATCAGCATGATTTTATACACAGAAGAGCGAAAAAGAGGAGAAAAACACAGGAGTGTTTGCAAAGACAGAGATGTGTGCTGTCACCTCATCAGAAGTGGCTTAGAAATCACACACTAAACTTTATATATCACTGATGGAGAAGCACTTTTSAGCTGGCAAAGCTGTGGCTGGAGGGAGATCATTGGGCTGAGAGCAAGACTTGTGCTCGCTCCAAAGCTGAAATGTGCCTGTTCTGCTCCTCAGGGCTCCTGTGGGACTGCAGCTGACTCTGCTCCTGCACCAAGACATCTGCCTATGGCACCTGCATGAAGCAAGAGCAATTATAGGGARAAACCTCTTCTTTATTGCCCAGTGGATCACTTTTACATATGAAATCTATAATCTTCACAATAAGTAACAATGCCTTCAGTGATTTTTACTAACATAGTAATCTGTGTGCAGTGCAAGAAAGTGTGASAGGAGGGGACAGACAAGTCAGGCGCAGGCGAGACGGGGTAGTAGCAGGAGGRAAAAAAGGGCTGGACTTTTCACATTCTGGGGCAGTAAACTTAAAGGAATGGCAAGCCCATAAAAGTTTCACTTCTTTCTGGAAAAACATCTGAATTGAAATTTCATACCTGGCACGGGTTTTCTGCATGTCCCAGCCTCCTTMCGCCACTGCTGGGGAGAAATAACGCGACTTTGGGTAACTCCTGGTAGATTCTGCGTGTAGCACAGACTGTCCCTCGTGCGGTGTTACATTGCTGCTGTTCATGTTGCTSTAGTTAAGGTTGTACCTGTGTTTCCATTAGAATCCTTTTAATCTGCAAATTTATGACCCAGCTGTAAAAATTCRATCCAGACTGAAACTTGGCATGAACAGTGTTCACTCTCCCATCTGTGGAAGGGATTTAAGCAGGTACATCCCAGTAACAACCATCTGAGTTAGGCTTGTAAATTTGAAGCATGATGATTGGTGAAAAAAAAACTGTGAGCTTCTCAGTARTCCTGGAGTTGGAAATATTTTATGCCTGTGGTGAAACTGGTGAAAAGTAGCTTGTTTGCATTCAGTCATATAGCTGTAAATAAAGAAAATGGCTCAGGTCTTTATGTGTTTGCTTACATGCACAAGCACCTGCATTTTCCTTACCATGGCAAAAGTTTGATATCAGTGGCAAACACTTGAAACYCTTCAGGGTCTTGCACCAAAGCACTATTTGATGATTCTTAAGTAGGTTAAGAAATTTTGTGTTGTTGCAAATGGTAGGATTTATCTATTGRTTGTAATAGAAAAAATTAGGGAAATAACAAGACCAGATTGTTTCCTTTTGGTTAATTCTTTTTTATTATTCTTTTAAAATACTGTAAAAACGAATACCGTATTAAACTGCAAAATTAGTTTTATTCACCATTTCTTCCTCCCATTTTAATTTTCTTTTCTAAAAAGCTACATACTGAACATGCCTGACTAGATAGACCAGTAATCTTATCTGATCCAGCAAATCCTGTTTCCCTTTGCAGGTCTGTGGTTTTTGAAAGTAATTTTGTAATTTGAAAAAACAAAAAAAAACTCCTTTATGTGTTTAACTGAAATTTTTTAGGTCATTTCTCTGTAATGTGAATACCAGAAACATAATGATGAAAGCAGTTTAGTGAGACCAGAGTTCTGATCTTCCATGTGTATTCACGGAGAAGACTTTGGGAGGGTTTTGACACASTTTGAGAAGTGGACTGAAGGGTTATCTGCATGGACTAATGCTGGGCTGTGGATGAGTTTGTACCTGCAATTCAKAAAATGTCAGGAACCTGTAGGCATTGTTTGTGAATGACACTTTTGTCATCTTGATGGAGAAAGGGAAATGCTTTTAAAAACACCCGTTCTGGAAAACCTTCTCTAATGTTCATCAGTCAAGTTCAATTTCTAATGATCCAGAAAAGCAGAGCTGGGTTCAGTAATATTAAACTCACTTCACTACAGACTTAAAAATTTGGGTATGAGATAAAAAGGCAGAWGTGGAAATTACCAGCAATTACTAAAGACCTGTTGAGGTCTTTTATGCTTTATGGCATTAAAATTGCCATCAAATCATCACTTTAGCTCTGCTAAAGGACAAATATATCCTAACAGTCAAAGCACGCAAATGGCTTGTATAAGTGAGTTTTATGAGAGCTAAAAAAAAAAAAAAACCCAAAAAAAACCCCAAACAAAAAAAAAAAAAAAATGGAGCAGGAGTTTAAAGCAGGGAAGAGCGTTGGAGGGGTAAACTGCATTGTAGAAAATCTGGAAAAGTGTAAAAACAATTCAAACAGAAAGAGATCAAATAAACAGCTGAAGCTGGAACAGCTGAGAAGAAACATACAAAAATAGGTAAAGCAAAATTCCAATGAGCCATGAAATCTGTTTTCCTTAATTTTTCACAGTGGCCTTGAAACCTTATGTCAGAGACTCTATCTCTGTTCTTTCACTGATGGCCAGAAAYTGAGGTTATGATGACCAGATCATTTGGTATGGCACTGACATTTCAAGTTAAAAGGGATTGCCAAGACTCTCAGTTATGACACTAAAATATACCGCTATTTCTAGAGCCAATTTTCAGTCCCTCCCTCATGCCTCCACATTGATTTAGGCAACAGATGCATGAAAAGCAAAGCAACATTCAAAATAATCCCTTAGCTGAGGCTGGGGGAAGGCTGGCTAGTGGGCTGTAGCCAAAATTCCTTAAATGTTACAATGTTTTACATTTCTAAATGTAAAAGCTTTCTTTCCAATGTGAGGTACCAGCCAAATGTCTTAGTTACGGTATCTCAGAGTGAAAACTGGCATGTGGCCTCGTGGTCATTTGTGGGTATTGACAGATTTACACCCTCGAAGATCAAGTTAAATGTTGTCGGTTTCTCCATCTCCTCTTACTTTGTCAGGGCTTTTTTTTTTTTTTCTTTCTCAGTTACTATTTGTCAACTTAAATCCAGTTTGCTGGAAAAATGAAGGCGCTTCACGACCTGGCTCTTCAGGAGCAAATGGCCTCAAATTCTTTCTGCTAGCCAAGGTATTTTGTAATGCATTGCAAAACAGAGGCAGGATTGCTCTCCTTGCACTAGATGTACTTTGTGGGCTAGACACTGCGGGCAGCTTTAATGAGGTCTTGGTGTGCTGGAGAATTTGTCTCGGCCKCTGACTTCAGGGAGACTTTCATCAGAGGTCCCTGTTTGTCTAATTGCTCTCCCTAGCCCAAGGAGCAGGGTCTGGCTTTGTCCCATTGTGGGCTGCACCATGCGGAGTCTGGACTGGCGGCTCCTCGGGGAGCAGGTTCCAGAGCTGGTGTGCAAATTAAATGGTCTGCTCCTGATTTATGGAAGCTTTGCACTGGCGTGGTGGATTGTCCATTACACAGACACACTGAAATTCATTGTCCTGCTTTTCTCCCTCTCGTGATGTTTAGCTCGTGTAGCTGTTGATTTCTGCATCACTAATTCACTTMCCCAGGATCATCTTCAAATAGGAGCTTCCTCCAGAAGGCAACAGCCTTTGCTCCTTCATCRGGGAAAGCTCTGGGTGTCTGCAGCACTGTTTGTGCCCATGATGTCAGTGAGAGCCCAGTGCAGTGAAACGTATTTCAGCTGGGGGAGCAGGGGTGCTGGGCAAAGCCTGGAGCCCTTCTCTATCCACAATACCATAATTGCAATAGTTCTGGGCTTCCTGCTTGTTGAATATCAGTAGTGCTGGATGTTTAGGGGCACCTTTTGAAGTGAAGAGAAATGAAAAAAGCTGTCCTGTTSTGGCCAGCACTTGAGATTGTGGTGGTGCTTTTAAGACATGCAATCTTTCATATATATACATACATACAGGTRCATGTATATTTCCTYAGTGCTCTATAACRATGATGATATCTGTGGAATTCAAGCATTCTCTCTTGCTGTTCTGCTGTGCTTATCCATCAGCTCAGAGCTGTGCAGTAGTTCACCATGGCAGTGAACTTGCAAAGACAGAGGAAAAGAGGGTCCCAACTGTATTGTCTACAATACTTCACTGAGTTGCTCACTCCAGATTCTCCCTGCAAAGCTGAAAATCCTTTTCATAGAAGTCAGTASAGAACACAAGGCTGATCTGCAGGTATTGATCCCAGTAATCCTTTGTTTCATGCAARGTCTTATTTTGGCTGTCTAAACCAAAGTAAAGAAATGCTTGTTTTAACATTTTAAATGAATAAAAATGGCAGGTATCTTTATAAGTCTGTTTTAGTATTGTGTCACAGCCTTTCTGCTGCTGTTTTCACTCCTTGTCTAATGAAACTGTGAGTGACAATTTCTCCTTGCTACAAGTGCATGGAAGCATTAATTTGTGTTTATTACATTTGCTGTGAATCTATACAAGGAAAAGGTCATTAATAGTTCTCATTTCTCTGTACCTCATTCAACTCACAGATTCACATCCCTCATTCTCTYCCCTCTTTTTTCAGAAGGGGCCAATAATTATATCTGATATCCAACTCAAAGTACCTTTACTTTGACCTGATAATTGATGGACAGACACTCAGATGTGTTTTAAAACCAGCCCTCTGTGAGTGCATGGAAATGCAAAAATCCAATTTGCCAAGATCTGGTCTTGGTTTTGAGTGTTTTGGCCCCAAAGTATGCTACTTGATTTGACACACAATGTTGATGTGTTTGCAAAGCTTTCTAAACTTCATTTTGTGAACTCCTGCTGCTTTCAGTGGGTTCTTTTCTCACAGATCAATGAGTGTGACCCTTGGAGAATGTGACTGCTCTTATCTRGGATTCCTCATCCTTCATTCCTTGCACAAAATAGGAAGAATAGAGGCTGTGTTCAGTGCTCTGTCATCTCTCAGGGCTTTATGGCTGCTCAGAAACATCCCTTCCATGTCCAGAGCAGTGGCAGCACCCAGCCTGAGTGAGCCCACCAAAACCCTCTCCTGCCTCATCACCATGCCATCTTTCCTTCCTGTCAGGACAGCCCCAGACAGCAGCTCCACACTCCYGACAGGACCAACAATCCTTTTACAGGAGCTGCAGGAGATGGCTCCTCTGAGCTCAGCTCCCCATGAGCCGCTGGCTCCTGCCCACCCTCACCCATGGGGAGCCCATGTCCCACCATGCARCACCTCCAGCCCACAGCCCCAGCTGGGAACAGGAGGTCTCAGCAAAAAAGCTGAGTCTGGATGAGCTGGGCAAAGGGCAGGAGGGGAGTGTTGGTGTCTGAAGGGGGTGGTTGGGAGAGAAGGGTTTGTGCTGCCCCTCAGGGTGTGAGGGACATGAATGTGGTGTGTTATCCCATAACAGGGCTCACCTTCATCCTTGGGGAGCTCTGCTTCATCCAAAAATCCCTTGGCCCCCGTGTATCTTTACAGTGGATTATGGGTTTGGGTAAATCAGACACCCTGAGATCACAAATACAGGGTAACTGTTTGTAGAGAAGAGGAGGGAAAAAATCAACAAAGGCCTTTGATATATTGTATGTCATCTGTACGTGACACTCCAAGACCTTCAAATGCTTAAACTAAAAACCTAAATATAATTTAGTTAGTAAAAATATACCTTAGTTATAATAAAATGATAATAGTRGAACTTGGCAACAGAGCAGCTAATAAATACTACACTTTTGAAATGTGCCTGGGATCCAAGTACATACTCTTTTACTGTGTAGTTAAAGCATGTGGCAGGACATGCTAGACCAAGATTTTCTTTTTGTCTTTCCAGTGGAAAACTAAAGTTCTTTGTTTAAGTGAAGCCCGTTGGGAATTTTTCTTAAGTAAAACAAGGAGCTAAAGAATTCCACTCTCTTTTGCCAACTTTTTTTCCTCCTTCAAGCCAAATTATCGATTAATGGGGCATTAAATAACAAATACTGCCTAGTTAGAATCATAGACTTTTTTACTTAGGCTCTTTTAATACTTTCTTATTGGTGCTTCAAACACAGCTGAATTAAAAGATGACATATTTTATTGGGAAAATACTACCCTTTCTAAACCTTTTTGACCTTATAAAACTAAAGGTCACTAATCTGGAAATCATGCATTTGCATACTTACCCCTATTTCTGATTTTTTTTAAATTTAAAAAAAAATAAAATCTGTACTTCTTTAAGGTCTTCTTCATGAGGTTCATTCTTTGCCTTCCTCATTAGCTGTCTCCATTTCGGTACCCTATCGTTTTGCCAGCAGAGCAGCCAAGTGAATGCTTGACCATATTTTTGTCTGGCTCTAGTGAAACCGTGATCTGACAATAGAATACTTTTCTCTGGGTTTTCCTTCTTCCCCTGGGGAACCATACTTCAAGGGCAACCTGCTTGTCCAGCATATGAACATGTGGAAAATCCACTGCTATGCACTAATGATTTTCAGATGGGCAATTGTTGCTGAAAATYATCCCAAGAGCAGCAGCTTCTCCATTGTAGCACCTAACCACTTTGGGATCACATTGCTTGTAGCGGCTCTGCAATAAAACCTTTGCATTTATGTATAGGGTGGTGACATTTGCTGCATCACACATACGTGGTGACAAAATTTAGGGGGAAAGGAGGTAAAAGTTACGGTTGTGGTTATTCTTTTGGCCATTGCAACATGYGTCAAAATCTGACACTTATTTTAGCTTGAAAGTATAAATGCAGGAAAAAGTTGAGCTGTGCCAAAGATACACAACAGCAAGGCAGAAGCACCCTAAATATCGTCCACAGATTAATAGCTTTCAAACTTATGCTTTAAATATTTACAAGGAGACTTGTCACATACTGGAAGAGAGAATAATGAGTTTTATATTTTAAATAATTTCTATTACTGTTTTTAGAATTTTGCTCCCTTGCGTTCTTTTTAAACAACTTTCACTTTTAATCTGTAATTAAAGCCAAAGTTTTCTTTTAATTTTAAAAGCTTGTCCTTGGACTAAAACAACATGGAACATTTTTAAACATTGATCCAAGCTGCTGTAGATACATTTTATTTAAACCACAGAGCCTGCAGTTGGATTCTTCGCTTTGCCAGATCGGCTATGAACTGTAAGTGTGGCAGTAATGATTGTGGAGTCCTGGATGCTTTGCTAACAGTGAGGAGAGTTGTTTTTCTGGAGTTGTTCCTCCCTTTGGGCCCTATTCATGAATGACTTAATCTCTGTCTGTGATCAAATGTCGTGCAAGTTACTGTGCTCAGAAAAGTCAAGGAATGCTTCTCTTTCCTGCATTCCTTACATGGAATTGCTGTGCCTGCCCAGCAAGCAGTTGGAGAGTGGCAAGGGTGGGAAGCAAGCAGCAACAAAAACATACAAAAAACCACCAGAAGCAATATAAAAAGAGGGAGACAAAACGGAGAAAATTTTGTAAGATTTTGTAAGACGTGCAAGTTGGATTGAACTGTGCATAGACAGCTCCAGCTTGCCCGGCAACACCAGCTGGAAGGGAAACTGGGTTTTCAACTGGAGAGTGTTACAGGGGCAATTCATTCACCATGAACAACAAAAGTGTTCCCCAGTATTTTCTCTGTAGTGTTGGCCAAAAAGATGATTTCTAGCGCATGTTTCTGTTAGATTGTTTTGTCTTGAAAAGCAAATATTTACTGTTTAATGGGCAGATCTCAAGTAGTTTGGAGAATGAATGCTTCTTAGTCTTTTTATCCTTTTGACCTAATTGCTTGTGTGGTAATTCTGTCCTTTTACAGGATGTTGCACCACTTCATTTGGAACCATGAGAAAGACTTTCATTAACAGAAGATATTGATTACATAATGCATGCCATGCAAGGAATTTTCCTTATGATATTTTGGGATTTGGTTAGAGATCCAACAGAATACCAGAGTGAAGTGGTGCATAGCTGTCTCCATGTTCATATAGACTTCCTTACTTTTTAAGTTTCAACAAAGTTTCCATTTCAGTTGGGTGCTGCTCTCAGTTAGGAGTGAAGAAAGGACTTAGATTATCAGAGTTGTTTTTCTCATCACCAACACCCTGCAGCCACTGCATGAAATTCTGTCTRTCTCTCTGTGCCCTAGTGTGAGGACAGATTGCTATAGCAGGACTCCCACACCAAACAGTCACTGGTGGCAAATGGGAAATAACTTGACTCAGGTGCTGAACTCCTCCAGCTGTTGATGGGAGTTACACTTGTTTGTCCAGGACAGTGRCTGGAATACTCGTTTAGCTCTTTTTGAGATATTTTCCATCCCTTTAGTGCTGACAATGGACTTAAAAGATGTAACTTTCTTTTCAGGTAGGTCATGGCTGGAGTATCATTTTAGSTCTAGGAGGGAAAAGATAGAAGAAAGGATGGGGAAAGAAGGAAAAAAAGGAAAACTCACAGCCAGGAAATAAATACAGGTGGGAAAATAAAGAGCAGGAATGTTTGGAAGAYTGTAAAGAGAAGATAGTGCTGGGGGAGGACAGGGAAAAGGTAATGCAGAATTAAGGACAGGAACAAAAAGGTCAAGGAAAGAAAAGAGATCAAAGGGATGAAGGTAAGAAGATAAAATACTGAGAAAGCAGGTATGGAAATAATGGTAGGAATCTGGAGTGTAGCAGGGAAGGGTTCTAGRATAAATTAGAGAAATATAGGAGATACTAGCATTTTTCACAGTCTAAAATTATAAGTTCAATATTTTCCTTTTCAAAGTGTTTGAGAAATGAGGGTGGATAAGCATCCAAGGTACCGCCACCCTTCTTGGAAGGAACCTTTGAGTCTAATTACTCTGTCTTGGCATTTTCTTCCGTGTTACACAGACTAAGAGCAACTACTCTTCCAGAAAAGGGTATGACCTTGCTTAGAATACAAAGAAAATGAATCCAAATTGTTGCTCCACAACATAGGACAAAACCACAACTTGATCTGGGACTGGGAAATACTTRAATACCGGTGCCAGTGGTGGTAGTGATGGAGGTATCTGTTTGTGTGGGGTGTGTGGTTATTAATTTCCCAGTTTCTTGGTGCATCCACAATCCCTGACTAAGCTGGACACAAAAGTATAGAATACTTCTCATACTTTGGCTTAATCATAACCAATCCAGACTCTGGCGGATTCCACCAAGACCTGTTTTGAAAACTGTAAGTAGTTTTCAGGCTACTGTGAGACAGTTTGGCCAAGTGTGGAGTCTTCCTTGGCCCAGTGTTCATGAAAGTTTTAACTTCTCTTAGGTCTGCTCTTTTCCGTAAATTCTTCAAATCAGATATTCTCTTTGAAACTTTTTCAAGTCATCATCTGTAAGTTAAAGAGAGAAAAATCTTCTTAACCTAATACAGAGTTGGCTGGGGGTGGTGTCTTTGTGCTCCTGCAAGACAAGCCGTAGTGTAGAAAGGACAGCACCTAGGATGGACTGATAGTTTGATCCTGCATGTCAAAACATGCATTCCTATATAGTTCATGGTATATATGAACCTAAAATATGTCATGCCAGATCTGATTATACATATAATTTTCAAGTTCAACAAAAGGTTTTGTTTCTTTTTCCCCCATCATTTTTAAAGAAACAGAGTTTATCTGAATTAAAAACATGATTGGTGATGGTGAGTAGGTGGTTCTGTTTATCCTGCCACATTATATAGTACCACTTTTACTCCTTGTTTGGATAGCAGTCACAAGACCCAGATATCAAGCTGTGAAAGTATTTTTCTTGCAGCAGCTTTTCTTTTTTTGGCAGGCAATGGCTTTGGAGATGCCTCGCATTTTGTCATGTGATAGGACTGCTGATGAGGTTTCTGTGCTGCTTCATTTTCCTGGATTCCATCTGAATTAACTCTTCTTTGGGTCACAGTCATTAGCACACTTCTGAATGAGTGGGGCTTTGCATCATGGTGTAATGAGCTCTAACACTTAATCTTGGTAAGGAAACACCCTGTAAAGAAGGAATTTGCTGCATTTGTTCCACGTGACAGAAATCTGTTTTCTGTACCTCCAGCTGTCCACATTGAAAACACATTCCTTCTTCACAGTAATATTCCTTCATGAAAAAAAGGGAAAATGAGGGGAAATGACTTGTATGTAATCGTTCCATCTAAAAATAYTCAGCTTAGTCTTGTAAACACATAAACTACTTTGTAAACAAGTCTCCTAATTTTCTTTAAACTGAGTATTTACATGTTATGTTAGAGAAGCTGGGTATGTCAAACACATATGGCTTTAATTSCATCATGGGCTTTCTTAATTTTGGTGTTCTAATTGAAGAGACATTTTTGAAAGCATGCTAACTTTACAGAAACGAATCTATCTGACTCTGTCCAGTCTAGGCTTTATACTTCCCACTCTATCACCACACTCTGGAAACATTTTCCACTTTAAATGTGCAGCAGTAACAGTATCCCTCATGGACTTCAAATTGCTCTCAATACTACCAGTGTGTGATRTGGAAACGTGGTTTGGGGTGGTTGATGTTGGGGAACTAATGGGGGCTTAAAGGGGAGAGAATTAGGAAGAGGCGTCAGGGAAGGAATGGGTGTAGGGACTATAATTTATTCATAGGTTTTTGCCGTATTCATGGATAATTTGTTACACAAAATGCCCTAGGCTACGTAGTATCTATAACTGGACGAAATTTCTACCCACATCAGAGAAATACTGCAGGTCTGCTTTAAAATATAATCTGTTCCATAAATGTCATGAAGCAACTATTTCCCTCGGATAAAGCAAAATTTCAGTTTGGCATCCAATATGTATTAATTTTCCCTCCTACAAATAATAGGCAGACAACTATCAAGTTTACATTTGAGGTAGGTACATGTGAAATAGAAAACACATTTCTATCTCAGGCAGTGCTGTTATGATTTCTGGGCTTCCCCTGCAGGTGCAGACTCTGCAGAGGGCTGAGCCATGCCCTGTGCTTGAGTGCACCAGGTTTGCCTCTGACTTGGGGCTCAATTCTATGTAAATACACCTTTCCCAAGCATACAGAATATTAACAATAAATTGCTTTTTTTTTCTTTTTCTTTTTTTTTTAATCCACTAACATGCACAATATAAAGTCCACAAAGGTCATAGAGGTAAATTTATTTATTAAATGGAAATACTTGGGTCCAGAAACTGTTATGAATCATTTTGGTGTTTTAAGTTCAGGATGCAGAGTAAATTATTCCAAAAATAATGGTAGCCAAATGTCATTCCCTCCAAACGTTTGTGTAATATCTATTTATCTGTRGGCAGATGACTGCTATGTATAATCAGAGGCAGACTTTTGTCAAATTGAGACTAAGTAAACACAGCTGAACACAAGCAAGTTGGACTACAATTTTTTGAGTTCTGCCAGCACTGTTATGACCTTGAAAATTAATGTTTCTTCAGAGCAATCTGCTTTCAATATGGGACAAYTTTTAGTGTTTCAAATTAAGAAGTGTTGATTGAAAATTTGTTCTTTTTAATCTTAATATTTTTGTCCAAATAAATGAAAAGTGTGTATTTGTCCAAAAGAGGGCATAAATTCTGCTGCTTATAAAGTAGGGATATTTTGTACAGAAGTGTTTCTTGCACGTATCTATGATAAAGAAGAACAACAGCTAGAGATAGAATTGTAAACTCATGTGAAACTTCATTATATAATCAGAGAAAATTTTATGTTGTTTCCTTAAATGAAATTAAYTTTTTCTTTGAAAAAAATGCTTTAWATTTTAATATTCTGTGCAAGTAAATGTAACATTTARGCTGTAGATTTTATGCCATTACATATCTAGATACTGTTTTCATCATCCTTGAAAAAGTAGGACCCCTATTTACAACTTTTGTCCATTTTTCTAAAAGTTGTAAATTCATCTCCTTCTATACATTTTACATAGACCTGTTTTTCTCTGATACACAAATGAAACAAGGCTGATGTTATTGCCAAACAGTACGATTTAAATTTTAGTTTTAGCATGTGGCTTTTCTGCTTTTACAGTACTAGTCATTTGAACAGAGAACATTTTGCTCCCTCAGTTTTAAAGGTCACAGCATTTGGAACTCAGAGAGGCTTTGGAGAGAATTCAAATAGGAGTACTGATCAAAATTTGTCTTTCAGTAATTACAGCAAGTGAGTCTCATCTATTGCCAATATCTGTGTTTCAAGGCGCTTCTTTCAAAGGGATTTTTTTCTTTCCATTTTAAGTGCTGTATAGAAACCAGCTTACATACCAAACTCGGATAGAACATGTGCACAACATTGTGGCCAGGGGAAACTTTCCCAAAGTCTTTGTGTTTCATATTCACAAGTCATGCTTCCCAGTCTGGCTCTTTGTGGGGCAGCAGTTACCAATTTCTAATCAATTCTTACAGAACAGGAGTTTTCTGCCAGCASCTGAGCATACACAGCACTTCTGACTTGATGGGCTGTTACAGTGTGGCTTTGGCTTTGCAAGCCAAGTGCCATCCCAACAGGTACTCTTGGATGTTTTTTGAAAGAACTGCAGCAAAGTCTCTGGCTTCAGTTCTCTGTTCCCCTATCATAGTACCAAAAGGAAAATGAGGATACAGTTGGAAATGGGGAAAAAGTGGAAAAAGACAGTATGATAGAAAAGAAGACAATGCGGCTGACAAATGTTTTTGATTCAGAATTGCAATCACTGGATATGGCTGAACATTCCTAAATGTTCCTATATTTTGTTCTCTCTAGTGAAAGGCAGATTTCAAAAATAAAGCARAGGGTATTGCTCCCAGGCCTATCTGAGCAAGGTGGCTTTTTAACATTAACCAAAATCCTCTGGAAAAGTCCATGATGCCAGGGTTTTTAGTCATTTTGTTATTTCTTCTGSGCAGCTCCTCTTTGGGGTCTGCAGGTATGGAAACTCCCAGTGTGAGCATCCTGGTTTATATTCTGGGATTTCTGCTATCCAGAGAGTATTTTAACAAGACTTGCCAAGCCTGGAATTGCAGCTGGGGTTGATAGTGTCTGCCAGCACGAGCCAAGCCCTGTCTGTGAGCTGGGCGAGCCACCCCCAGTGGTGCTCTGGGGGGCTTCTGGAGACACCTCAGGGTTTTGCCAACACCTTAGTGGTTTGTTCACCTGAAGTAATGCGTTGGTGACATCCAGCTTTGCTGGTTGTGTTGGTGCTTTGTGCACCCTGATGAATCTGTGCTATCAAATACAACATTTGCTGGTGGTGCAATGTCTGTTTGCGCATTGTTGGAAAAGGTGGGCAGGAAAGCAGTTGCTGTCCACACATGGGATTTGCTGTGTCTGCTTTGCAGGCCCTTTGCAGATCCCCATAAACTTCACAAACTGTGATGAATARGTAATTGGTCTATGGTAAAGCTTTGGCTCGTGGGCAAAAAATAAAAAGTTTTTGCAAAATGAAAGAAAAAGCCTTTGTTGTTATAGAAGTGGAAACAGAAGTGGTACTAATAATAGCAACAAGTTAATTAGAAAACATGAAACAGTTCACAGAGCTTAAAGGGTTTGTGTTGTAGCTGCCTGGCTCACTTGACTGCTGAGTCCTGTTCTTATTCTTCATCCAAAAGCTTAAAGCCTAGAGTTGAACTGTGTTGGAGGGATCAAAGGAWCTCACTTTCTTTAACCATAGTTATTTCCTAAAAAATATAAATGTTCTACTTGTCTGGAACCATGGCTTCCTGTCTTGTTGATTTTCTCTATAAAAGTGGAAATTCAGGATTAATTTAATTCTTAAAAGGCAGGTGAGAATGCAAAGCTGTCTGTACATAATATTTGCAGATGTGGCTTACCCTTAGGAAAACATCTAAGCAGGTCAGGGAAGACACACAAAATATTCTGTAAGTGTGCATTGCTCTGAAATAAAGTTAATTGCTCCTTGAACAAGAAGTTCACGGTGATTTCCAACTACATCTGTGTAAGGAATAATGTTCTATGAATGCAGCATTTTCCATATTTTTATTCACATAACTGTAGTTCAGTTTCCCATCACAAACCTTTTTGGGTGAAGGGGTTTTTTTTGTTTTTTTTTTTTTTTTTTTTTTTTTTTTTTTTTTTTTTATTTATGCTATCATGAGGGAAGAGTAGTTATTTATACATGCTGCTAAAGCTTCTGAGCTGGTTTTGATCTATATAGTTTCCAAATTAATTAAAATTSATATTTTTTGAAGTATGACAGTTGATTTAACCATAAATACTATATGTTTTTACCATAAATATGTATATATATTGCAAGTCTGATATAGCAAACCGTTGCAGGAGAGAATTCCCTGGCAGAAATCTCCTGGCTTACAGGA